>NW_025728275.1:5472744-5592228 GCF_021461385.2 Schistocerca piceifrons
ATTATCCCTTTATCTGGTAACTGCTTTTTGTAGAACTTAATGTTCCTCTGCAGAAATGTTACTTCCGGTCACACTACCTGTTTATTTCTTCAAATAATCACTCTACCATTCTCCAAATTTTATAGAAGTGAAAGCTGTGTTCGTGGGACATATTTAGCAGTATAGAACTTATTCCTTTGGCTTAGGGCTGGATTAACACTAGTGCCAGCCACCTATCATTTTGTATAACCCATTCGGTGAGTATTTGGAGGGTGGATGGTTGGGTCATCATGTTCTGTAGCAGATATAGCCACTCCACAACTCGAGCACTGCACTAGGTGTAGTTATTTGGGTTTCCTGCACAAAACTCAATCAGTTGGGACTACCTGCTGTGACAGCTGTGGAAAAACCCCCCTCATGGTCAATTTTGTTGTTGATGCCAAAGAAAATGGAGAAATACTGTTCTGCCTATGGAGAAACTGTAAGCATTAACTTCAACCAGCTGGGGTGTTGCCAATTGTTTGAATTTTTTGTGATTTTGCTGACATAATTGCTGGAAACATTAGAGTGGGAACACACTATTATGTGAAGCTGGCAGCAATGTTATCAACTAACTGGACTCGTGGTTTCTAAGGGCCAGGGATTTTTCATTTCAATCCTCAGGCAATTCCTAAATATCCATTTACAGCTTCAGATTTGATATAACAACCTTTCAAAACAAAATAAAATACTGTACCATAGAAATGCACAAAAATTTCCTATAAGTTGACAGTTTCTTCTGAACCCTTTTTCTAACTGTCATTTTTCTGTACCGAGTGATAAAATTCATAATTTCTGTCTGTCATGCAGCATTCTCTTTAAATTGTCATATATCATGCTGTATGCAGTCTATGGGGATTTGTATCTGAATAACAGTCAAAAATTGATTTTTACTTTGTCTTGAAAAATGGACCACAGAAAGTGCCAAACTTGGAGGAATTTAGAAGTGGCTGCAAACACCATGACATTCTCATGACACACAGTCAGCTCCATTAAAAATAAACTTTGGCTCTCATTTGTTTCGTTTTGATGACTTTTTAGTCCCTGAAGTTTGCTAACCTATGAGAGCTTTAGAGTTGCTTATCTTCTGTTTATACAGACAGTTTAGTAAGCCGGCCGGAGTGGCCGTGCGGTTCTAGGTGCTACAGTCTGGAGCCGAGCGACCACTCTGGTCGCAGGTTCGAATCCTGCCTCAGGCATGGATGTGTGTGATGTCCTTAGGTTAGTTAGGTTTAATTAGTTCTAAGTTCTAGGTGACTGATGACCTCAGAAGTTAAGTTGCATAGTGATCAGAGCCATTTGAGCTCAGTTTAGCCATTGTTACCTGTTTTTTGGCGTGAATATTTTGTTTACAGTGAATAAATGTGTGCATGAGTTGCCTATTCCACTTGAAAGCAGTGGGAAGAATTAAGACATTCAGTGTCAAACAATGTAAATTTTATAGAAATTGGTTCACCAAACAGATTTACTCTGCTAATACTGAAATACAACGTGATAAAACTTGAATCAGCTTCAACTTCTTAAAGTGCTTCAAAGCTAAAACTGAAATTTTTGGACAATGGACTTGACAGTATTAATGCTGGTAATATAGAGATGCCAACTATTGATTCAGATAGTCTTATTGTTCAACATTCTGCTCTATCTGAACTAATAAAGCTTTGCAGTATAAGGAATGTGGTAATAGTGGTGTGAAGGTAGTTGATGTGCTAGAAGAACTTGTGCATAAAGATTAAGAATTGTTGGTAATTTTTGTAATGTAAGTGAATGTGGTTATACTTTTGGTTAACTAAACAGTGTGCATAACCCAAATATTAAACTTGCTTATGCATGAAGTATATAGGCAAATAGTACAGAAGTGCACAAATGTTCTGTGTTCTTATGGGCTTACCTCCCCCTACAGGGTTTGAGAAGTACAATAAAGTTTTTCTACAGGCTGTAGAAGTAGTAGCAAGTGATAGTATGAAAAATGCTGTTCAGGTAAGTGTAGATGTGAATGACAGCAGTACTTGTGTGTCTACAGCCCTGGCTGCATCCTGGCAATGATGAGGCCATAGTTGCCTAAATTGTTTAGTAACAGCTACTTCCTTGGACATTGGGAAAGTCATTGATGTGGAATGTATTGTCAATTATTGTCATGGCTTTGCTAGTGGAACTGAAAATAATAAACGTTTGATTAATTTTAGTGGTTGTAGTGGAGGGAAGGAATCTGAATGTGCTATGCAGATATTTTACAGGACAGTGAAGAGATATGGTGTGATGTATACATCTTATGTAGGAGATGGAGATTCAAAAGGGTACCAGAAAGTTATGCTGACACACAGATTGCAAAAATGGAATGTGCTGGATATGTCCAGGAAAGATTAGGTACAAGACTAAGGAATTTGAAGGGAAAGAAATTAGCTGATGGTAAGGGCATTAGTGGATGTGGTTGGCTTACAGGCAAAGAAATATATGGTTGCAGAATTATTATGGACAAGTCTTATGGCAAAATAAAAATGACCTTGAGGAAATGAAAAAGTTGGTATGGGCTACCTTCATTCATAAATTCTCCACAGACAAAACTGAGGAGCAAATCTCCAACATCACGAAACATGTCATTACATGTAATTAGTACATAAAATTAATAACAGATAAAAATAAAAAGTTTCTGCAAGCCATGAACTTGGGTCATGAACTGCTCTATTTGAAATCAACCCAATGTTGCACACAACATGCTTTACTACCAAGCTAGTGTCATCAGCAAACAGAAATATTGTAGAGTTACCCATAATACTAGAGGGCATGTATTTATATAAATGAGGAATGGGAGTGGCCCCAGCACTGATCCCTGGGGCACCCCCTACTTGTTACCCACTAGGACCCCACATCACAGCCATTCTGAACGTTGTGAATAATGACCTTTTGCTGTCTGTTACTAAAGTAAGAGGTGAACCAATTGTGAGCTACTCCCCATATTCCTTAATGCCCCAACTTCTGGAGAAATATCTTAGTTAAATCAAAAATATGCCTAGCACTGAAAAACTTTTGTTTATCCCATCCAGTACCTCACAGAGAGAAGAGAATATAACATTTTCAGTTAAGCGACTTCCATAGTTGAACTGTACATTTAATAGCAAATTGTGTGATATGAAATGATCAATTATCCTTGCATATGCAGCCTTTTCAATAACTTCAGCAAACGCTGATGGCATAGAAATAGATCTAAAATTGTCTACATTGCCCCTTTCTCATTTTTTGTAGAGTAGCTTTACTACTAAGTACTTTAATCATTCAGGAAACTGACCATTCCAAAAGGAAAAATTACAAAATGGTTAAATACAAGGATAACATATGAAGCACAGTACTCCAATATCCCACTAGGCACTCCATCATTGCCATGAGTCCTCAGTCTTCAGTGATTTAAGTACTGACTCTTTCTCCCCCTTGTCTGTATCACAGAGTAGTATTTCAGACATCAATCTCAGAAAGGCATTTGCCAAGAAAGTTATGATTCTTTGTAGAAACTAAATTCTAATTTAATTCACAAGCAATGCTCAGAATATGATAGTTAAATACTTTATGTATATCTGATTTATCAATAAGAGGAATATTTTTACTATGAACTGACTTCATATCATCGATCTTGTGCTGCTGATCACGCACTTTCTTCACAACTGACCATATGCTTTTAATTTTATCCTGTGAATTAGCTATTCTATTTGAATACCACATACTCTTTGACTAATAACATTTGTAATCACATTACAATATGGTTTGTAATGGGCTGATGCAGCTTGATTGTGACTACTTCTAACATTTTGATATAATTCCCACTTTGTTCTACATGATATCCTTATTCCACTAGTCAGCCACCTGGGCGGCCTATTACTGCTAGTACCCTGCTTTGAACATTATAATGGAAAGCAACTCGCAAAGAGCATGAGAAATGTGTTAAGGAAAGCATTATATTTATCATTTATGGTGTAAGAATTATAAACATCCTGCCACTCTTGCTTCTTGAGAAGGTTTAAAAACTCTCTATTGCTGTTGGATTATCTTTAGTACATAGTTTGTAATTACATGTGACATTTGTTTGAGTACAAAAGCCTTTTAGTGTTAAAATTTGTGCATCATGACCTGAAAGGCCATTCGCTCTTTTACTAACAGAATGCCCATCTAGTAAAGAAGAATGAATAAAAATATTGTCTGACAGTGCTACTATTCTCCTCCACCCTAGTTGGAAAAAACACAGTGTGCACATAAGAATTTAGTAGATATACCAACATACTTTCTCTTGCACCATCATATACAAAATTTTTGTTGATGTCACCACACAACTAATTTCTGGTACTTGCTACAAAGTGAATTAAGAGCCCTCTAGCTTGAGCAGAAAGGCTCTGAAGTCCGAACTAGGGGACCTACAAACAACAATAATAAGTTTAGTTTCACTAAATTCAGCTGTCACTGCACAACATTAAAATATTTGTTCAGCGTAGTGCTGTGCTAAGTCTATGGACCCAAATGGAATACTGTTTTTTCTGTACATAGCCATTCCCCCACCCCTCAAGGAACTGCTTAACATCTATAAGAACTTCACTAACTTTATCTCTAATACCTCTTATATTCTGATGAAATATGCTAATTCCTTCTCTACTTGGAAACATGACATCCTCTAAAGGTGTGCCCTTATTTAGAGGGACTTGCTTTAAGCAGGTAGGCCCATCAGCTGACTTCAGTCTAAAGGAGGTGCCGCTCTAACACCATTTTGCCATGAGTGATCCCACCTCCTGGAAAGCATTTCAAAGGTATGCCACGCCTTCTTGAACTTCTACAAATTTCTGACTTAAATCTACAACATTGTTTCTACACAAAGCTGTGTTCTCATTACATTTCAATTTTACATTAATCACTTTACTGTCAGTTTCAGGAATTTCCAATTCAGAATTAATTTCGTAAAATTACTTTCTAAGTTTAGCGTTTTCTTCATCCACATATTTCTGTAATTTTCTGAACCTCACTGTTTTTGGACAATTCTTGTGTGAAATTAGATTCAAAAGTTTCTACTCTTTCTTGTACTGCTCCAACAAGAGTATTGAGTTCACTCTGCCCTGTCATGACAGTAATTTTTACTGCTGCCAGTCCCTCTTGAACTTCTCGGATTTGCTCAGTATTTTTGGTAACTGTTGATCTCAATTCTGAAATTTGCTGACTAATATAATTTTTCACCTGAGTTAATTGCTGACTCAGCTGACGAAAATTTTTCACCTGAGTTAACTGCTGACTTTGCTGACCAATATCCTTCCTTATTTGTCCCATCTGCACTTTTGCTTCTTTCCTATGCTGAACCAATAAAATTAACAAGTTCTCTCCACTTGCTTTTTCCTGTGAAATTGGGGTACTAGTAATAACATTTTCACTGGAAGCCCTCCCACTGAAGCCTTGACCTACTTGTGGATTACTGGTAGTGCTTACCTTTGAAGATTGCTCACTGATACTATAGCCTAAGTTTGCAGTACTTTCTATTTGTTCACTGCCTAAAAGATTTTGCTCACTCATTTTTACATTCTCGTTATCAACCATGGTACACTGCAAAATAGAAAAACTTCCACACAGATACTTTGTCACTGTCACTGTCACAAAACGCTAAACAAACTGGTACTCATGTGATTGTAAACAGTGCTGTCTGAGAATTTGGTCCTTTTTATCCACACCAGATTATAGTCTATGGTTTATCAACTCCATGTGGCAACATTCATTTGTTTTGTGTGTCCATAGTATAAATTATCCAAACAAATTATGTTTGGCAGTCATATTACATGCACCTGAAACAGTCACTTGTCACCTCTTAAACATAGTTCCATACACACACAAATCGATCTCTACTGTCCTCCACCACATGTAACTCTACCACATGTAACTCTACCACTTTCTCTTCAATAATAAATATCCAAATGTCAAAATGATACAAGAGATGAGTGGAAGCAGACTTAAATTAATTCATAACCTGTAGTTTTTGTTGCTGCTTCCACCTTGCCGAATTCTTCTTCTGAAATATGCCTATATCTGGATTTGCATGTAGAAACTATGTGAATGAAAGGTTCAGGAGTATTTTCAATTTTGTTGTAGTTTATTTGTTCTCTCCATGTTATAAACAGCATTACTAAAAGACCTACTGTCCAAAGCATGTAAAGACAAAACACACTGAAAGAAAACACTGAAACTGAGACAGGACTGAGCCAAATCAGCACTGCCGCATTCCTTTATATAGAATTTTGACAATGAATTTCAAAATAACCCATTATTAATTTGATGTTACAATTAAAACCCACAAAATGTAAAGAAACTGATGTTACAGCCAAATAAGGTATAAGATACAAAATTGAATGACATAATTTCTGTAGTATCATCTAATCTGAACTCTAATTACAATAATGTTTTTTGTATTATTGTAGTTACTAACATTTAATGACGGTACAGAAATTAGGCTCTATCTAATCACATACATAAAATTCACAAATATGGCCGCAAATTCAAGAAATCGGAAAGTTGAGTGGTGTAAACAGTGGAGAGTTAATGAGAAATGTAATTAGAAAGAATATTAATTACAAAGAAGGACAAAAAATAAATAACAAATGAAAATAAATTGTTTGGTAATAACTTTTAAGCTGTTTCTCAAGATAGTGAGGTTTCCTGTTATCAGATTTTTAGATAAGCATTTCGTTACTTAGAAGCATCGATTTTTCAAGGTAATATTTCTGCAGTCTCTAGTTCCTTACTGCTGCAGAATGATCACTAACATTTTATGAAGTGACATCTAATTTGGCTTAGCCACAAGTTCTGTTAATGGTGTCAGTCAATTAATAATTAGGGATGTACTTGATGAATCTGGAATGTTACATTTACTTAGACTTTAGGACATGTAGAACTACAAGATACCCAATTAACTATACAGACAGTATCATAATGCTGATGTCAAGTTTTGGGAAGCAGTACTATTACAACCATAAAAGCCGAAAGAAGTCAGACGCAAAACGTCTTTTTCCTTTTCCAGATTGAATATCCTCTTCGAGTGTGTCACTACTTGATACCCTTGCCTGGGTGATCTCCCTGCCACCAGAGTGCAACACCAATTGCTTCCCCACCCTCGTCTCCACAGGCTGACAACAGGAAAGTGCCAACATATCTGTAGATCTCAGGGAATAGGATCCTCCTGACTCTGTGCCCTGTAGCTGAAAGTCATCAAAGTCGTGAACTTGGCAGCTGACGAGGTGACACCCTTGATTTTTCCTTGTCCTGACTCTCCTCCAACAGAACACTTGAAGGCTTAAATTTCTTGAGGATTTATGGCTGTTTCTAGAATCAGTGTCCACTTGTTCTCCGCCTTCAGGAAACAAAATTGCATCCTCACGATTGCTTTGAGCTCTTGCATTGCTTCCCAGTCTGTTTCGAACTTCCTCCTGACATGGACATTCATCCCATGGGGAAGTCTTGCTGTTCATATAGGATGATGTTCCTAGGCAATCCATCTCCCTGACTACCCACCTTCAAGCTGTTGCATTTCTCCTTTTCCTTCCTCAGTTAACCTTTTGCCTTTGTACCATTTACAACCCTCTATTATACAATATCAGGGCAGACTTCCTCCTAGCTTATTGAGCAGCTAACTCATCCCTTTCTGCTGCTTAGTGACTTTAATACACACCATCCTCTTTGCAGTTCTCCCAGGACCTGTCAAAGAAATGCCCTCTTGGCTGACCACCTCAATTAATATAATCTCCTCTGACTTAACACAGGATCAGCCACAAGCTTTTCAGACTCAATGCACACCTATTCCCATTTGGACCTATCATTCTGCACTGCCCAGCATGCATGCATGCACGTGCACACCCAAATGGGAATGTACTAAGGTCAACTGGAGGCTTCACTCCCCCCTGGCGACCTTATTGAACAACATTTCCCCAGTTGTGATGCCTAGCTGGAATGTATTGTAAAAGTTACCCTCGCCACCACAGTGTTCCATACCTCACACTTCCTCTTTACTCTGCCATGGCCCAGTCATTTGGTGGACTGAGGCATGCCGTGATGCAATTTGCACACAGGGACATGCTCTTCATGTTTTTAACCATCATCCTACAATGGCAAACTGCATCCCTTATCAGATGAGTGCACAGTGTCACTGCATTCTTTGGGATAGCAAAAAACTTGCTGGATTTCATTCACTAATTCCATAAACAGTTCCACTCCCTCTTCTGTCATTTGGGCCAACCTGTGGCGACGCACTGAAACAGAGATCCAGTTCCTAATTTCCAGCCTGACAGTAGTGGAAGATGTCATCGTGGACCTTATTGCTACCTCTAACATCTTGGGCTGCAATTTTGTGGAGATTTCGAGCTCTTCCCACTACCACCCTGCCTTCCTCCTTTGGAAACGAGTGGAGGCAGCTCAGGTGGTACCCTTCGCCAAATTGTGAGTGCTACAATGCCGCCTTTACTAAGAGGGAGCTAGATCATGCTCTCACTTCATCCTGATAATCTGCCCTGGGGCCAGACACTGTTTGCATTCAGATGACGCAGCACCCTTTCGTTGTGGGAAAGCATTTTATGGTTAATATGTACAGCTGCATCTGACCAGAGGGCACATCTCCCAAACGCTGGCATGAAGCCACTGTGACACCCATGCCTAAGCCCAGTAGGGACAAACACTTTCCTTCTAACTACCGCCCCATTCCTCTCACCAACTGTATTTGCAAGTGATTGAACATATTAATCATGCCCTGCTGGTGTTGTGTAGATTTAGATTGCGGCATTCCACAGTTAACCATATTGTAACTTCTGTCCACCCATGTCATGAACAGTTTTTGTCAAAATCCTAGACTGTGGCCATTTTTTTCTTTTTTGTCAAACCGTATGACATCTGCTGGAGGACTTGTATCCTCCATATTCTCTACACTTGATTATTCTATGACTGCCTGCCTCATTTCCTTCAGAAATTTTTAAAAGACGGTTTTCAACGTATGTGTGGGTCCTGCCTTGTTGGACACATTTATGCAGGAAAACGGTATGCATCTATTGCAGTTCTCCATAGAGTTCCCTCATCTTCAGTGACATCTCAATTGTCTTTACTCAAGGAGCTTTCGTTTTTCCACTGAATAAAACATTTGTATGGATATCTGGCTGTGCAATAAGTTTCTTCCACCGTATCTTGGGCTCGTTGCTATCCTGTTCATTGTAACTACAAAATTCCATGGGGTCATGCTTGACAGGAAATTTTCTTGGTCCTCCCATGTTTCTTACCTGGCAGCCCACTATATATGGTCCTTCAATATCCTGTGTGTCCTCAATGGTACTTCCTGGGGTGCAGATAAAACAACCCTCTGTTTGTACAGGACCCTTTTCTGTTTGAAACTAGACTAAGTGTATTTTGTTTGCACATCTGCACGTCCATCCCTCTTATGCTGTCTCAATACTGTGGCTCAGTCAGTAGAGCACTCGCCCATGAAAGGTCCCGAGTTCGAGTCTCGGTCCGGCACACAGTTTTAATCTGCCAGGAAGTTTTAGATATGCATGCTGTTTGTCTTCCATGCATGGCCACCCATGCTATACCAAATTCCTCGATGACTCCTTTGACCACCAGTATGGGGCACATCCATCTTCTGTTACCTTGTGGAGTTTGCATCCAACTCTTGTTCTGGCAGCTTAACTTGATGCTACCTGCAACTTCCTTGGTGGGTGTGAACCCTTCACAATCTTGGCTTTGTGTGGCGACCTGTGTTCATCTTGCCCTTCATTTGTTTCGTAACGACACTACTCCAGTGTCACTCTGTCACCTTTAGTTTCACAAACATCGTACGGTTCTCAGAATGACTATGGTGTTGCGTTTGCCTTCATCTTTGACACGCGTTATTCAGGATTAGCTTCTGGAACAAGGCAGAGCAGAGTTCTTCACTCTGTATCAGGCCACACACTACATCCACTGGCACAGGCCTTTCAATTCTGTCATGTGCTCCGACTCTCTGTGCCCTACAAAGCTCATCGTGCTGTACACCATCCATCCCTTAGTGCAACAGATCCAGGAAAGCTCTCACGTCCACATTCTTACAGAGCCACTGAGATGTTCATGTGGGGTCCCTACTCACATCGGTATGACAGGAAATGAGGCTACTGAGGCTGCTGTCAAGGCTGCAGTCCTCATACCTCCGCCCACTAGTTCTTACATTCCCTTTGGTGATCTCTGTGTTGTTGCATGTCAGCAGGTGGTGTCCCCTTTGCATCACCACTGGTTCTCCCTTCATGGGAACAAGTTCTGGGTTATTAAGCCTCTCCCAGCAGCCCGGATGACCACCTCTTGGCCCTCTCAATGTGGAGAGACCATTTTAACTAGGTTGTGTACTGGGCACTGTCTCTTTACCCATTACAATTTAAGTGGTTCTCCCCCACCACTTTGTGCTCATTGTCCTCAGTCTGACAGTCTGCCATTTCTTGATAGAATGTCCTTTTTTTTAACCACTTATGTTCTCATTTGTGTTTGCCATCTGAGTTATTGGCACTTTCAGCGAACAACATGCAGTGCATTCAACAGTGTTTTACTATTTATCTATCTTTGCAATATGACAAAGAAATTGTTTGTTCAGGGCCTTTGTTTATCTAAGGTCTATTTTATAAACGTCTCTCCACATTCCTGTTTTTAGATGTCTTCTCTTCCATCGATTGTGATTAACAAGTACTGAATTTAACTCCTTTGTCTTTGTGTTCCACAGTTTCGACATGGGCGCATATGACCCTAGTTGTTTTTGTGGCCTGAGCCAAAAGAAAACAAGAATGGTGCTCTACTTGGACTTTTTTTTCTAGGTTACCTAAAATTTCACCAAGCATTCATTAGGTACACAACTTTTAAACCAGTAGTATGATACTACACTATATTGTTTTGGAACCTTTTTCTATTCAAAGCAAAATTCATAGGGTCAAAACTGTCACTTCCATATATAGTTTGGTTCCTTATTGCAGACTACTAGTACAAAGTATCAAGGCAGCAACTGTGAAAAGTGAGAACTGCTGACTAACGAAACTTTTAAAACACTTTTGATACACACACTTTGCTCACCTACTGGTAATTATCACAAAGGATACCAAAGCACAATTGATACTTTGATAAAGCCGCAATGCAGTACCAACAGTCTATCCCAGTTGAATTGTCACATGTGGCAATGACCAGAAGAGTAAACACACAGTGGTATTTGCTTTGACATGACTACTGTATTGAGCGGTGTGGTGCCCGACTGCCAGCTCAGGTGCCACATATACTTTATTCCTATTATAGCAGCTAAATGATAACATAAAGGTGTTTGTGTTGTTTATTTACAGCACAGAAGTGAAATTACGCCTGTTGTGGCACTGATAACTCAGTCAATTCCTAATGTCATTAGTGGCAGCTGCACTGAAACTTGCAACTATTTAAATGAAAATATACAGTGGTATCTGAAATGGAAAAATTCATAGAGTGATTAGGAAAAATCATAATTTGGTACAAAATATGAATTTAGATTCAGCCTGCTGTAACAGTAGAAATATTACTTTGCTGCAGTTGTCAGCAGTCAAAATTATGAAAACTATCAACTTTTACTGATGTATCTATCGAGGTGAACAATCAGATTGAGCACAAAGTCAACAAGATGGACCACTGACACCTATGTTTCAGGTGGCCGTGGGTGGAATATACTACCTTGATATTATTTAGCCCTCATGTGAACAAATACACATGTGACAGGTTAGCATTGATAATCAGAAATCTTGCCCCCCCCCCCCCTCATTCCTTTTTTGCTTTTTTATGGTGGGGGGTGTGGGTTGTGAGGGGAGAAGTATCTCTGGTGGGGTTCCTACATCCTGGCAGCCTCCAGGTATGCCACTGACTGAATTGTCTGCTAATTAAAATTTTGCCAACTGAGCCAGTATAGACAGAAAGCTATTTACCGTATGTGTACCCAATATTATTGGACTAACATTCAGACTCTGCACTACAGGATTTGCATTGCTGATAGCGTATCATGACTTGCTGCAGCAATGTACAATTGGTACATGATAATCGGTGTTCATCAAAGGTGCAGACAGTAAACATAGGTCTTGACAAGGTGAAGATGGCATTACTTGGCATTTTAACAAAACATTGGCAATAGTGCTGCTTTTCTCAAGTATCAACACATTAAAGAAACAGTGTTAGGTGCTCCTTCTGCACCAGGGTCAAAGAATATAGTTCAGAAGTTCAAATAAACCGCCGCTTTGTGGATTGCTCCTGGAGGAGGCCAACAGCCAATTGTGCCACAAATTGTTGCAAAAGTTACTCTTCCTATGACTGAGAATGCTGGATGCAGTGTGTATTTGATTTTTAAACAATGCACAGTCTATTGAAGATAAGTAGAGTATGGCAAGTATCCAACATCCTACCAGAGATGCTTCTTGCAGCAGCACAGCAATCTGTAGTACAGTTCCAGGCTGTTGTGGAGGCAGATGATTGTTACTTTGAACAAAGTGTGTACCTTGGAATTTAAACATTGTATGCAATTAAAAAATGTACCCTCATGTGTGCAACATAAAATGTTGTTTTGCAGTGGTTTAATCATTATTTCTCTTGCACATTTGCTTGCAAATGTTTCCATAAAATTTTCTATACGATCATCCATTTTTCATTACCCCTATTTGATTTTGTGTTTATAACCCTGTAGTCACCTGACCAGGAGTCTTGTTCCTCCTGCCACCGAACTTCACTAATTCCCATTATATCTAACTTTAACCTATCCATTTCCCTTTTTACATTTTCTAACCTACCTGCCCGATTAAGGGATCTGACATTCCACGCTCCGATCCATAGAATGCCAGTTTTTTCTCCTGATAATGACATCCTCTTGAGTAGTCCCCGCCCGGAGATACGAATGGGGGACTATTTTACCTCTGGAATATTTTACTCAAGAGGACACAATCATCATTTCATCATACAGTATAGCTGCATGCCCTCGGGAAAAATTACGGCTGTAGTTTCCCCTTGCTTTCAGCCGTTCGCAGTACCAGCACAGCAAGGCCGTTTTGGTTATTGTTACAAGGCCAGATCAGTCAATCATCCAGACTGTTGCCCTTGCAACTACTGAAAAGGCTGCTGCCCCTCTTCAGGAACCACACGTTTGTCTGGCCTCTCAACAGATACCCCTCCGTTGTGGTTGCACCTACAATACGGCTATCTGAATCGCTGAGGCACGCAAGACTCCCCACCAACGGCAAGGTCCATGGTTCATGGGGGGGGGACTATCCTCATTTAATTGAGAGTTTTTAAGCTCTGACCAACCTGACCAATAGTCAGTCAAAGTCCTCCTTGCCTCAGCACTTCACTAATTCTCGTTACTTCTAGCTTTAACATACCCTTTATTTCCATATTTACATTCTGTAACCTGGCAACCTGAATGAGGGCCATAACAATCCAGATGCCAAGTTTTAGAATGACTGCTCCCTGTTTCCTCAATACATCATCCTCCTCAGCAGTCCCCTCCTGGAAATATGATTTCCAGGGAGGAGGGTGGGACTATTTTACCTACAGGATACTTTATCAATAGGATGCCCTATCATTACATCAAGCAGTAGACCTGTATGCTTACAGGAGAAGTATTGGCTCCAATTTCCCCTTGCTTTGATACACTTGCAGTGTCAGAACAGCAAGGCCACGCAGGCTGATTTTCGAAGACCAGATTATTCAGTCATGCAAACTACTGCCCGTGCAACTATTTGAAAGGGCACTGTCCTTTTGCAACAATGAATTAGTCTGACCTCTATCTATGCTGAGGCACCTAAGCTACCTCACCAAGTCTAGATCCATGGTTCATGGTGCAGTGGGGCTCCAGTGACCACCATAGCATAACACAATTATTTCTCAAGAAGAGACAAATTCTTATCATATGGCAACAAGAACAGGACCAACCAAGGTAGCATACAGTTATTAAAGGATTACAGAGAAACTATTTCACAGTGTAGTCCAGTCAACAAAGAAAAATTAAGGGAAAGTAATGTGCTCGCCAAATTTTGTACAGTACTAGGAGGGAGTGTTAACAGAATATGTACTAAAAATTCACACTGCTGATGGGGAGCATCTGAGGGAGGTGGGGTGATGCCTTGTTCACTTTCCTATATCTTTCTTAATTAAATTTACTTCTAATGAACATCCTTTCCAATACAAAAAACTGTTATATTTGCTACAGGAAAAGGTCCAATTGATTTTTCTATAGGATTAACAATTTCCACATAGTGGGAGATGAAAAAATTCGAGATTGTTAATATTAGTATTTTTTTTTTTTTTTTTTTTTTTTTTGCGATACAATCACTTTATGATACAATCATAATTGATTTAGGCCTTTAAAGGATATCTTCAGATGCTACAAAGGACAGTAAAGCTTAAATTAACACGTTAATCAAGCCCCAGGCTGTGGCTAAGCCATGTCTCCGCAGTATCCTTTCTTTCAGGAGTGCTAGTTCTGCCAGGTTCGCAGGAGAGCTTCTGTGAAGTTTGGAAGGTGGGAGATGAGATACTGGCAGAAGTAAAGCTGTGAGGACTGGGCATGAATCGTGCTTCGGTAGCTCAGATGGTAGAGCAATTGCCCGCGAAAGGCAAAGGTCCTATGTTCGAGTCTCGGTTGGGCACACAGTTTTATTCTGCCAGGAAGTTTCTTTCAAGTGCAATTATTGTCACACGATTTACTTGTGAACTCAGTATAGTGTTCTAATGGTGGAAACTTAATGTTTACCATTAAATGAAGTGGATTTAGGAAGACATAGTTAATGTGTATGTGCCATCTAAATGCAGTGGAGCAGTATTAACCATTTCAATGCTAGACATGCTCTTTGCATTCCGTGCTGAGACAGTATTTGTTTGCCCTGTACTGCTCACAAGATGCTGGTGCCTGTGCTGACAGAGAACTCCTGCTCATATGAAACACTTATCCAATCTTTTAGAATACATTAGATGAAAATATTTGATTTTTCAACATTCTATCCATCATACTTACTGTACTGCAGCAAGTTAAGTAAAACATTGTATGGAATTTTAAAGAATTTATAGAAGTAATAATTCACTGCATAAACATTGTGTACAGTTGATTTTAGCTCACACACTTCAGTGAATGAAACGAGGTGAGATATCAAGATTTTATTTAAAATTCAGAAGAGCACGATACCTCATTTTGTTATCTAGTTATCGAGTTTTATATCTGGAAGACCATTGCATGTAACATGGCCAGTCATGTCCTCACATATTGTGAATTGTGTATTCCTAAGAGTCATCATATCTCAAATGACTCAAGATATTGAAACGAAGCTTTTTGCATATCTTCGCATGCAATGAGGCACATACGTCATACAATAAACACTTTTAACTTTTTTCTTTGCTGCGGTAGATTCACAGCAGTGAGGCAACAGCAGCTCTGGACACATTCAGACATCCACAGCACTGTAAGAGAGCCTGAGCAGTGTACATACAAAGATCCACAGAAACTGGGAAATGGCATAGCAGTATGTGTATATATTCCCACAGCACTTAAAGGATTAAGGGAAATATACTGTGTTCTGGGACAAACAGTGGCAGAGCTGTGCAAAGGCGGTAGTCTGAGAGGAGGTACATTGCCGGATTGTGGGCATGAAGTTTGCTTGTTCACAGGCCTTCAAGTTTAAGATCGAGCAGGTGATTCTCCACTTTAGCTACCCAATTACACCGCAAGAAGCAACTGCAGGTAGTTTCACAAAGCTGTATCTACACACCCCAAATCGCCTTACAAATCACAGGTGACACTGTGTGCAGAGGTGTCTGGGGTTGTTTATTTCGCACAAAGTGTATTGACACTACACTCAATACATGAATGAGTTTGTTAATACTTACACAATAGATGCTATAGGCAGAGTCTACGTAAATCTCTGCACACTGTTCTGCACTGTCACATGGGAAATTGATACTCCATCATCCAGTATGGCAAGTGCTCCTCTTTTAAGTTACAGACAGACTATACCTTCGCAGCATTACCTGTCCAGTTCACTTCTGCATAAATCTCTTACGTTCAGGAATAGCTGGCACTCACATAATGAGCCAAGAACAGTCATCTGCAGTAATACATTGTTTAAATTATGTCAACATATAAGGGGCATTCAAATGAAACCTCGTCACTAGTGTAAGGCAACAGTAATGGTTTTCGTAACTCAAAAATTTAGTTATAAACAGTACAGATATGCAAAAATAGTCGCCAAAACTGATGATACATTTATCCCACCACCACACTAGCTGGTCGATTCCGTCCTTTAAGAAGCAAGTAAGCTGCTGTTTGATCCAGTCATTATGGTGTGGGCTGTGCCCATGTTAATAAGCAGAAACCTATGGATCATGTCCAAGACTAAAGCATTCACTTCTGCAACCATTTGCATTGTGATGACACGATGAGCCTGTCCAGGATGAGCAATGCCTTCCAGTGACTCGTGTCCCTCAAGGAATCTCTTGCGCCATTCCACAACACTTGAATGACTCAGACTGTACTCACCATGCAAAGCCTTCATCCATCGATACATTTCATGGCCTCCAACTCACTCTGCCACCAAAAATCGAAACATTACTCGTTGTTCCTGCTTACTCGCCTTCCTGTTCACTAGTGGATGATAACTTGAGACCACATTCTCTTCAGCATGAAACCACACTGGTGCTATGCAATATCCAATGGTGTGCGCACGTCAGTCTCTCTACTGATAGATGGCACCACCACACCAACAGTTAAGTGGTGCCACCTTACGTGTAAGGGAAAGGTAGACACATTGACAAGGTTCCATTTGAATGAACCTCATATATGAAGTTGAGTACCATATATGTGACTTAACACAGTGGGGGAGAATTCAAGATTCAGACCTCATCACTTGTTTGGAAGATTAATGCTGGTATGATGCATTTGACATCCTTCACACTAAAAGAAGTATTCCAGGCAGAGGTAGGTGGCACAGAACTTATGCTGCCTCATGTGTATAGATGGCATGTTACACTTAGGGGGGCAGGTTCTTCAGTGTGGTAGACAGTTGATAGCTCCAGCTGTTGAGCTTTTCTCTCTGACAGCTCACTTAACAACTGCAATAAAGTACTCACTTCATAGACTGAAAATAACTAGTATATAAGCACAAGCTCTGTGAAGTTATTTACGACCGCACACATCAGAGGAATGGGGAGGAAATGATCGGGAGGTGTAGTAAATCTGTAAACTACAAACAGCAGCACTTATAATAGAGGAAGTTTCTTGGAAGTACACCGCAACTGCCATAAGGATGACAGAGAATCAATTCCCCTTTCACAGTGCAGAGCAGTATCCAGAGATTTACATAGATTTGGTCCAGATGCAGTCCTATGATAGTGAACTGCATGCCCCCAATCTGGCAACATACCTCCCCTCAAACTACCACATTTGTACACTATCCCTCCTCCCTGTTACTGCCACAGAATAATTTTTCCCTGAATATGGGTTCACTGCACTGGTACACACATTTAATATTTGTTCTTAAACCACTTAATTTAATAGTTACTTATTTTATACCTATGAAACGCTATTTTTATTAATTTGCAATTTTGTCCATTGCGTACAATGTGAAAATTAGTCCTCCACCACCACCACAACACCCTCTCACTGTACTGGTCTGGATTCAGAGTATGTTGTTTATGACACTCCCTCCTGCCATGGTAGAAAAATTTGTGACTACACAATTTTTCCCCTATTTTTGGTCTTTCTTGAGTGTGCTGGTAGAAAAGGAAATCAGAAATGCTCTGCTGCATTTTCCACCATTCCATTTCTAAGGAAGATGAATTGCTGAACTATACTTCCCACACCAATACAAAAATGAGTGATACAAATATTTGCGTTGGCGGCATTGAGAAACAACTAAAAACCACTAAAACTGGCAAGTGATTTGGGCCCTGAAGGAATCCCTGTCATTCTATACACAATGTACAGCTGAGTTAGCTCCAATTTTAATTGTAATACAGTATATTGTTGATATCGCAAGGAGAAAATGCGGCCAGTAGCGGGAAGGAAGTACAGGACGTACTCACCTACAGGAAGGGTACCAAAAGTGTACCACAAATGCACTCTCATATCTGTTTGATGTCCATCCATTCCAGAATACTACAAAATATTGTGAAACAATACATAATGAAGTGTATTGAATAGAATTACCTCCTAGATTCCAACTAGAATGAATTGTGAAAACATCAGTCACGTGAAAATAAAATTTTGCTTTTCTCTCAAAAAAAAAGAAAGCCACAAGTTGAGGCAATGTGTCTAAGACATTTGATGCTATATGACAAATTCTACAAAAATTATGGCAGATTCAGGCATCAAACAAAATTTGTTAATGGATTTAGTATTTCTCAGTAAGGAGGATGAATGAAATTACCTCTTTTCCAAAAGCCATTGAGAGATGTAAGGCTAAGTTCATGTTCGAACCACAGAAGTAAGTTAGTTGGGACCCCACTTTTCCACATTGTATAGGGCAGTTATAAGTAGTGAACATCTGCTGGAAAAGGGAGAGAAGGAAACATAGTAGGTGAATATGGATTGGGGGAATAAATGAAAGAGCAAACCGTCTTATATAATTTTGCACAGAGCATAACTTAATCATAGCTAATACTTGGGTCAAGAATCATAAAAGAAGGTTGTATACATGGAAGAACCCTGGAGATACTTTAAGGTATCAGATTATATAATGGTAAGACAGAGATTTAGGAACCAGGTTTTAAATTCTAAGACATTCCCAGGGGCAGATGTGGACTCTGACCACAGTCTATTGGTTATGACCTGTAGATTAAAACTGAAAAAACTGCAAAAAAGGTGGGAATTTAAGGAGATGGGACCTGGATAAACTGAAAGAACCCGAGGTTGTACAGAGTTTCAGCGAGAGCATTAGGGAACAATTGACAGGATTGGGGGAAAGAAATACAGTAGAAAACGAATGGGTAGCTTTGAGAGAAGCAGTAGTGAAGGCAGCAGAGGATCAAGTAGGTAAAAATACGAGGGCTAGTAGTAATCCTTGGGTAACAGAAGAAACATTGAATTTAATTGATGACGGGAGAAAATATAAAAATGCAGTAAACGAAGCAGGCAAAAAGGAATACAAACGTTTCAAAAATGAGATCGACAGGAAGTGCAAAAATAGCTAAGCAGGGATGGCTAGAGGATAAATGTAAGGATGTAGAGGCTTATCTCACTAGGGGTAAGATAGATACTGCCTACAGGAAAATTAAAGAGACCTTTGGAGATAAGAGAACCACTTGTATGAACATCAAGAGCTCAGATGGAAACCCAGTTCTAAGCAAAGAATGGAAAGCAGAGAGCAGAAAGGTGGAAGGAGTATATAGAGGGTCTATACAAGGGTGATGTATCTGAGGACAATATTATGGAAATGGAAATGGAAAAGGATGAAGATGAAATGGGAGATACGATACTGCGCGAAGAGTTTGACAGAGCACTGAAAGACCTGAGTCGAAACAAGGTCCTGGGAGTAGACAACATTCCATTAGAACTACTGACGGCCTTGGGAAAGCCAGTCCTGACAAAACTCTACCATCTTGTGAGCAAGATGTATGAAACAGGCGAAATACCCTCAGACTTCAAGAAGAATATAATTCCAATCCCAAAGAAAGCAGGTGTTGACAGATGTGAAAATGACCAAACAATCAGTTTAATAAGCCACAGCTGCAAAATACTAACACACATTCTTTGCAGACGAATGGAAAAACTAGTAGAAGCCGACCTTGGGGAAGATCAGTTTGGATTCCGTAGAAATATTGGAACATGTGAGGCAATACTTACCCAACGACTTATCTTAGAAGAAAGATTAAGGAAAGGCAAACCTATGTTTCTAGCATTTGTAGACTTAGAGAAAGCTTTTGACTATGTTGACTGGAATACTCTCTTTCAAATTCTAAAGGTGGCAGGGGTAAAATACAGGGAGCGAAAGGCTATTTACAACTTGTATAGAAACCAGATGGCAGATATAAGAGTCGAGGGACATGAAAGGGAAGCAGTGGTGGAGAAGGGAGTAAGACAGGGTTGTAGCCTCTCCCCGATGTTATTCAATCTGTATATTGAGCAAGCAGTAAATGAAACAAAAGAAAAATTTGGAGTAGGTATTAAAATCCATGGAGAAGAAATAAAAACTTTGAGGTTCGCCGATTACATTGTAATTCTGTCAGAGACAGCAAAGGACTTGGAAGAGTAGTTGAATGCAATGGACAGTGTCTTGAAAGGAGGATATAAGATGAACATCAACAAAAGCAAAACACGGATAATGGAATGTACACGAATTAAGTCGGGTGATGCTGAGGGAATTAGATTAGGAAATGAGACACTTAAAGTAGTAAAGGAGTTTTGCTATTTGGGGAGCAAAATAACTGATGATGGTCGAAGTAGGGAGGATATAAAATGTAGACTGGCAATGGCAAGGAAAGCATTTCTGAAGATGAGAGGTTTGTTATCTAGGATATATTTAAGTGTCAGGAAGTCATTTCTGAAAGTATTTGTATGGAGTGTAGCCATGTATGGAAGTGAAACATGGACGATAAATAGTTTGGACAAGAAGAGAATAGAAGCTTTCGAAATGTGGTGCTACAGAAGAATGCTGAAGATAAGGTGGGTAGATCACGTAACTAATGAGGAGGTATTGAATTGGATTGGGGAGAAGAGAAGTTTGTGGCACAATTTGACCAGAAGAAGGGATCGGTTGGTAGGACATGTTCTGAGGCATCAAGGGATCACCAATTTAGTTTTAGAGGGCAGCGTGGAGGGTATAAATCGTAGAGGGAGACCAAGAGATGAATACACTAAGCAGATTATGAAGGATGTAGGTTGCAGTAGGTACTGGGAGATGAAGAAGCTTTCACAGGATAGAGTAGCATGGAGAGCTGCATCAAACCAGTCTCAGGACTGAAGACAACAACAACAACAACAACAACAACAACAGTCCAGAAGTAAGTTTAACCCTTCAGATCCACTAGTAAAGAAATGTTATCCATCTTCAATAATATTTCTGTTACTTTGAATCGCTTGACCAACAAGGTTCATAAAATGTTGTTTTAAAATATTAATGGCTAGATCTCTAAAAATAATGTTGTACATGACACATTGGCATGATAGACCAGCAAATGATAAAGATTGAAGTGGGTAATACACTGTTTGTAGGTTCTGTAAACTAGTAACCGGAGGGGGGCTAGTAACCGGAGGGGGGCTAGTAACCGGAGGGGGGCTAGTAACGTATTTAAATAAAACATGGTTCCTTGAGAAATTGTTATACTTTCATATAGTGGATGTAAATCTTCAGCTGTGGTGTTTAATGAGTTGCCACTATGGACAAATGACATACAGATAGATGAGTTCAAACATATCTGTGCTGATGTATTTTATGAAGTGAAGTGCTGGTGGGGCTAATTTTTCCCATGTGCATCTTTAAAAGCTAGAGTACATGGCAAGGATTGAAACACATCTGTATGTCACCAAGCAGGTTAATTTCATCATTTTGGCAGAAGTAATTGTGGATTGGTCACATCTGAGTTATCATCAGATGACAAAACTACAGATCTTGTGTCGGTAGGTGTGAAAAGCAATCACCATCCTTTGATGGAAATCTATCCCAGACTGATGAAGTGTCAGTCAAATGGTTTATCCTGCTTGTGACATCTTGTCTCCTGACACTAAGTGTAAATATTTATCTATTTTACCATCAATAAAATCACCATTCTTTTCTTGTTATTGACACACATGTGAAAGTCGCACAACAAAATATTGAAAAGTGCTATCTTAGTGCTTCACGGAGCTGATATTCTGTTGACAATAAAGTAGCATCAGTTGAAAGTAGTTAGCCTGAGAATGAATGAACAAGAACACACACTTATAGAACCTAGATATTGTTTTGCTGTTCTTCCACTGCAGGCATTAGGTAAATCTTACCACTCAGGATGCTGAAGCTTGCTCTGGTGAATCACGATGCCTCATGGAAGCTATCAGCACATGTATCTTTGGTGTCACACGGATTCTGCATTCAGACAAAAGTTAAGAGTTTTGTGTGTTGTAGTGGGAGAGGTACAAAATTAAGTATATAGGCTTGGATACATTGTAGGAACCACAGAGCTTAGTTTGAGGGAGTGTTAGGCAACTTTGTACAAAAGAGGGAAATTAATACAGTAGATGATGAGCAGGTAGATTTCAGAGACAAAATATGGAAGGCAGCAGAATCTCACTTACGTAAGAAAGAATAAATTAAATAAATAAAAAAATAAATAAAATTGATTGATGAAAGGAGAACATATAAAATATGAAGCAGGCAGTAGTGAACATAGATGTCTGAGGTTACGTTGTGTCCTTACTATCAAAAAAATCCTCAGTCCAGTCATAAATTAAGACTTATTTCTCAAATTTCACCTTGTTATCCAATGATCATACTTTGGATAAGTGTAGACATAGTACTGAGTTTAACGCATTTTGGAAATTGAGAGGTACTGCAGCTACGTGACTTCATTGACCCATGGCTTTCAGTAAGTCAAATGGGAAACACATGACTTGGGTTTCACTTGATCAGTGTTCCTGATTTTTATGGAGGACATAATTCTGTTATAGATATTTCATTATATTTGAGATCTTAATATGTTCCATGAGTCTACAACTGAAAGATAAAAGCTAAGCAATCTTCGAAGGAGACTAAGGTGAAATTTGGAAAGGGAATTGAATTTCGGGGAGAATAAATATAAACATTGAGGTTTACAGTTGACATTAGTTGTCAGATGGCAATATACTTTGTAGAATAGTTAAATGTGATGGACAGCATTTTGAGACGGTGAACATAAACAAAAGCAAAACAAGGTAGTGTGGTGGTAGTAGTAGTAGTAGTAGTATGCATTTTGCTGTTTGGGCAGCAAAATGAAGATTTGCAAAGTGGAGGGGATATCAAAAGCAGACTGGTGGTAGCAAGGAAGAGGACTTGGATAACATCCGATATCAATTTAAATATCAGGAACTTTTCTGAAAGTGTTTTTCTGTAGTAAATGAAATGTGCATAATTAGCAGTTTCTAAGACGAGAGAAACTTTTTGAAATGTGGTGACATATAAGAAAGGGTAGATCAAATAAGAGATTAGGACATACTGAACAGTAAATTTATGGCATAACTTTATTAAAAGAATGGTTCAGATAATAGAGCACCCAATGTGAGGTATCAATAAGTAGTCAGTCTGGTAATAGAGGACAATTTGAGGAGAAAAAATAAGACACACACACAAAGGATTCAGTACAGTAAGAGGCCCCAGATGGATGGATGTATGTTGTTCTGTAGAGATGAGGGGTTGTGTGCTGGTTGTACCACAAAGAGAACTGCATCAAACTAGTCTTGAAGACGACGACAACAATGACGACGACAACAACAGCAATGGTGACAATAACAAGTCATCCAAAGTTTCATGTTTAGACCTCTTGATAGCCAAACATGATCACTGCAGTATCTCTCTCTCTCTACAAACCTATGCTTTATTTTATACCTACTATGCAGTAGTTCATGTTGCCATACAGTGACTGTGTATGCTGGAGCATCCACCCCATCACAAGCTGTGATTCTAGGATTTGAAGAACAAATTTTGAGCTGCAGAGAGTGCACAAAGAAAATGTGAAAAATGTGGCAGGTAATGAAAACCTCATAACTCCACTTTGTTAAATTTTACTGCTTCTTAAAAACTAATATAAAGTGATACAGAAAGTTGCTACACATTTAACTTTATAGTGGAAGCCTAACTATGTACAGATTAGAGAAATTGACACAGTTTCAAACCACAATTTGATTGTGGAGTTACTGGTTACTGGAATTAAGATTTGCAGAAAGATGGAGTTTGGAGGTTTCCATTGTATCTCTTTGATATGTAACATTATTTTGACTGTATTTTTGTCTAGTTTTGTAGCTTCTGGCTATATGTCTACCGTTTATATCTGACCTGCACTAACTGACCTGTGTCCATCTTCCCTTCTACAGCTACTAACTTCCATACTATAATAATAGGTGTTGGGACCACTGGACCACACAAGAAATGCTAACACTCTCTGTGGGGTTATGAATATACTTAATTCAGTTTCTTTCCATGTAGTTATTGCAATTAGAGAATAGACTGATGTTCTATTTATAAAATTTTATATCTTGTAGCTCTTGTATTTATACCAGCTGTGAACAAATCAGTTTAAATGATACTTTCACTACGTTCAGTTTGGGAGCTTCAAAGTGTTTGCGTTGGATGTAGTATGCTGTCCTCAATGCTTGGTTGTGTACAGATGAATGTTACGTAGGTGGAATTACTGATGTAATTAAAGTATTCAAATGTGTGTCTATGCTCCTAAACGCACACACAATGCACCTCCTAAATGACCTGTAAGTGAGATATAATGTAATCAGTGTTATAGGGAGTGACAAACTTCAGTAACAACCTATTCAAAGTTGTCTGGGGTGGTGAGTTCAGTGACCTGAAGAGATTCTTTAGATATTTCCACATAAAGAAAAGCACTATGTTAAATCCAGAACCTTCACAGGTCATTCATGAAGAACATGATGCTCCAGCTATCGTCCTGGGAATCTATTGTTCAGTTCTTCCCCATCACTGTGTACAGAATGTGTTTGAAGTCCATGGTGCTGCATTGACATACAATCTCTAATGTCTAGATAAACATTTTTGAGGAGATAACATAAGTTGTCAACAATAAAACCTCAGTACATCTCACCTGTCAGTGTATGTATGAAGTTGTTTGGACCAATGATTTCATCACCAAAGATTCCACACCACACATCAATGGATCACTATATTGACTATCAACAGGATGTACCCATCTAGGATTTACTGTGGTCCAGTAACAGATATTATGATGGTTCACTGCACCATAATTTGTGAATGCTGATTCATCAGAGCTCATAATTTCTTATAAGGTGTTACGAGCAAAATGACATATGTCCCATTCAGACAGTAACTCTCAGATTAATATAATTCCCACGCCCTTCTTGTGTCAGTGACAGCATGTGGTACAGTGAAACCTGTGACCCTGTACTATACAGAACACCTGTGTAAGGCTCAATATCAGTGATAGCATCAGCATTTTATAAGCTGACACAAGGCTCATGGTGTGTTGTAGCTAAAACAAGCACCTGCATCTCCTCACTTCTTGCTGGAATTTGTCAGGTATTGCTGCACTTTATCCAACTACTCATCTGGCAGTTTCCAACAACTATAAGAAGCCGTATGGTGCTGGCGTGAAAGAATCATGTGTCCCCCTTCACCATTGAACTTGCTTGGAGGTAATTTGACCATCTTCTTTTCAGGATAGCTAGCTGCGTTGCTCTCCCCAACTTCTTCTCCGAAGATATATTGCTGTTTGGATGAATTTTCTCTACTCTCAATATGATTCCATACACTCAAGACACTTCTAAATCAGTCCCACTATATTTTCACTTCCACAAACAGAACACCACATAATAGTTTTCACATAAGTAAACAAT
Source organism: Schistocerca piceifrons (assembly GCF_021461385.2). Taxonomy (NCBI): domain Eukaryota; kingdom Metazoa; phylum Arthropoda; class Insecta; order Orthoptera; family Acrididae; genus Schistocerca; species Schistocerca piceifrons. Next base: position 5,498,297 of record NW_025728275.1, read on the forward strand.
ATTTCGTAAGCCCAATGACTCATGGACCATCAGAACTTTTACAAGAAATTCAGTTCCAGAAATCTCTCAAAGTTCTTGCAAGCCCACCATCAGACGAGTGAGTGAGTCTTACAACATAATTCAACTGTTCACAATAATGACTGATGTAGCACCATCACAGAGTAAGGCGTGCTTGCTCCTTGCGCTGGACATGTAGCTTCTGTGGTGAGTGTGGCAGCCACTTGCCCACGTCGATCAACCATCCACATTGTAGCATTCTCTTGATACACGTCCACCATGTGCACACAGAAACCCATCTCTCTATCTCGTCCATAAAATATTGGGTGTTCACTCTCAAGCTAAATCACCCCTGCGGGTCTGGGAATAGGCCCGAGGAATTCCTGCCTGTCGTAAGAGGTGACTAAGAGGAGTTTCAACCATTTCAGCCTTCCATGTGATGGTCACCCTTGGGGTTTGACCTCCATTTTTCAAAATTCTACAGAAGTACGAACCTTTTGGGGAAGGACACCTTACGTGGTGTATCACTGGCCCTCAGTGCACTAAGACCTTGGCACTCAGCATTGTAATGGCGTTGTAACCACACCCACTATTCTTCAATTAGGGCCTAAATGCCTGATGGGTTGCACAAGTTATGCCCATAGTGCGTCCCCATCTCCACCTACGATCATGATGGACTTTCCATGGCACCCAAAATCCAGCACGGTAGCCAGCCCGTTCTCGTGGGGTCGTCATGTACCCTCTAGGTTGTAGCCCCCTGACAACACAGGGATCGTACTGCCGATACCTGAGCTGCACCCTCCCCACGTCAGCCAAGGAGTAAATGACAATCTCCTTGGGGCATCAGGACTCCCGGCAACGGTGATCCTGCCAGGTGGCTAGTGCTGAGGCTGGGTGGCGCCCGTGGGGAGAGCCCCTGGTCGGAGTGGGTGGTATCGGGGCGGACGTTTCACAGATGAAACGTCGACATTTATCAGGTTGCTCTGCGGCCGAGTCTTTTAAAAAGAAAGGTACTGTCTCTGGTTCTGGTTCTCCTGCCCTTTCCCCCTTGGCCACTCTCTGGGAGGAAGGACAGGCCCGCCGGCTAGTGGCGAAGTACTTCCCCCGCTATTTAGTCTGTTCTCGGACCAATGGGGGGATGTTTGCCACCTCCAAGCCCATGTTCTTTGTCCAGCACATCGAGGACATCTTCGGGGAAATCGAGGCTCTCAGTAAAATGTGTTCGGGGTCCATTCTTATAAAGACCACCTCCGCCACACAGTCGGTGGCGCTCCAGGCATGCGACCAACTAGGGGACATCCCAGTGTCCATTGTCCCGCATCTGGCAGTGAATAGGACGCAGGGGGTCATTTTTCTTCAGGAACTCCTGCTGCAATCTGATGAGGAGCTCAGGGCCAACCTGGAGCGCCGAGGCGTGCATTTCATCCGGCGAGTCCAGCACAGCCCCAAAGAACGTCGCATCGACACCAGGGCCTTTATCCTCGCCTTTGAGGGGGACGTCCTCCCAGAGAAGGTAAAGGTGATGTGCTACCGGTGCGACATGCGACCTTACGTCCCGCCTCCTATGCGCTGCTTTCGGTGTTTGCGCTTTGGGCACATGTCGTCACGGTGTGTTGCTGAGCCCCTTTGTGGTGATTGTGGACGTCCTCTTCGTAAGGAACATACATGCACCCCACCACCTCGGTGCGTAAATTGTCCTGGCATCCACTCGTCTAGATCTTTAGACTGCCCTGCGTATCAGATGGAGAAGAAGATTCAAGATTTAAAAACTTTGGATCGTCTCTCTCATTCTGAGGCCAGGAAGAAATAGGACTGCCTCCATCCCGTTACATTGACAAGATCGTTTGCCTCAGTCATGTCCCCTCCTTCCACAGTTTCCTCACCCCTATCCTGTCCCGCCTCCACCTCCTCACCCCTTCTGGGGTCTATGCCTCGGCCTTCCAAATCCCTCCCTTCCAAATCCTCCTCCCTCGCGGCCCCTGCCCCCTCTGTCACAGGGGCCACCCTTCTCCCTCCTCCTCCACCTCCGCCGCTTGAGAAGCGATCCTCTTATCAGGCGTCCATCAGGGAAACGTACCGGACCCCGGCTTCCGAGGTCCGGTGTTCCAAAACAGACCCCGCGTGTGAGGAACTTCTTCGGGTCCAACCCACCATCCCCGTGCCTCATCGAACTTCCAAGAAGGCCTCCAAGAAGAAGTCTCTATCCCCCTCTCCACCCCAGCGCGTGTCGTCTCACGCTCCATCTGTGAGTCGCTGCTCCCGGCCGTCCTCAGTCTCGCCGGGATGCTCTGCTGCCAGGCGCTCAGCTGGCCTCTCGTCGGCGTATGATGCTGACCCTCCTACGCAACCCAGGAAAGCGGCCGCAGCTGGCGACGACTCGATGGAACAGGATCCGCCCCCCGCCGATTGTAGCGTTGTTCCCTCGAAACCTGGCCCTCCGCGGCCGTCGAGGTGACCAGCCCTTCCCCGTTTTGTTCCCCCTTTTTGCTGACTAGCGATGGCTTTGTTACATTGGAACATAAGAGGTATTCGATCTAATCGGGAGGAATTACAACTGCTCCTCCACCTGCACTGTCCTCTCGTCCTTGGTCTCCAGGAAACCAAGTTGCGCCCAACTGACCGTATTGCCTTCAACCACTATACCTCGGAGCGGTATGACCTCACCCCTGTGGACGGTATTCCAGCTCATGGTGGGGTCATGTTGCTCGTTCGGGACGATGTCTATTACCATCGCATCCCATTGACCACCCCACTCCAATCAATAGCTGTCCATATTACTCTTTCTGCCTTTCCTTTTTCTGTTTGTACCATCTACACTCCATCATCCGCAGTTAGTCGGGCTGACATGATGCACCTGATTGTTCAGCTTTCTCCGCCGTTTTTATTGTTTGGCGACTTCAATGCCCATCATCCCCTTTGGGGCTCTCCTGCATCCTGTCAAAGAGGCTCCCTCTTGGCTGATGTCTTCAACCATCTCTATCTTGTCTGCCTCAATACTGGCGCCACGACTTTCCTCTCGGACTCTACTCACACCTACTCCCACTTGGACCTTTCGGTCTGTTCTACCACTCTTGCTTGTCAGTTCGAGTGGTATGTCCTTTCTGACACCTATTTCAGTGACCACTTCCCCTGTGTCGTTCGTCTCCTGAACCAAACCCCATCCGCACGTCCTTTGAGCTGGAACATACCGAAAGCTGACTGGGGACTTTACTCCGCCCTGGCGACCTTTCCGGTCCACGATTTTCTCAGTTGTGACAGTCAGGTCGAATGCCTCACAGCTGTTATCATCAATGCTGCCGAACGTTCCATTCCTCTTACTACCTCTTCTTCACGTCGCGTTTCCATCCCCTGGTGGAATGAGTCTTCTAGAGACGCTTTCCGTGCTCGACGACGTGCTTTACGCACCTTTAGCCGCCATCCTACGTTGGCGATTTGTATTGGATACAAACGACTCCGAGCACAATGCCGTAGAGTCATCAAAGACAGCAAAAAAGCTTGTTGGGCCTCTTTCACCAGCTCCTTTAACCGTTTTACTCCCTCTTCTGTCGTTTGGGTTGGCCAGCGCCGGCTGTCGGGCATTAAGGCCCACTCCTTGGTACCTGGCCTGACCTCAGGTAATGAGGTCCTTGTTGATCCTGTGGCTGTCTCCAACGCCTTCGGCCGCTTTTTCGCAGAGCTTTCTAGCTCCGCCCATTACCACCCTGCTTTCCTTCCCAGCTGAAGCTGCCGAATTACCGTTGACCTATGGGCACGGCGTACTGCTTTGTTGGTATGCCTGAAGGTTGTTTTCAATGCCCGACCACCCCTCTTATCAGTCTTTCTTCACTGATTCTCTCGACCGTCAGTATGGGTTGTATGTGCCTGCCCTGCTGCCCCCTGGAGTCTGCTTTCGTCGCCTGCTTCGACAATTGGATTTTGCCCTCCCTACCACCTTCAGAGAGGGTGAGAGCCCGACACCACCTTGGCTCTAGGATCCAGTTCATATTTATCTCAACGTCAGCTCGCTCCCGAAGGTGGGTACTCTGGCTGTAGTGTATTGCTCACGGTTTGTCGAACTTCGTGCTCGACTTGCCAGTCACACCTTTATTTACACCCATGGCTCCAAACCTGACGATGGTGTCGGCTGTGCCTTTGTTGTCGGGGCCGTCACCTTTAAATACCGTCTCCTCTACCAGTGTTCCAACTTTACGGCGGAGCTTTTTGCTCTCCATCAGGCTGTTCAATATGCCCGCCACCACCGCCATTCATCGTATGTACTCTGCTCTGATTCACTCAGTGCTCTTAAGAGGCTTGGAGCTCCATATCCGGTGCATCCCTTGCTGCAGTGGATCCAGCAGTCCCTCCATTCTTTCGCTGATGATGACTCTCCTGTTAGCTTTCTGTGGGGTCCCGGCCATGTAGGATTGCCTGGGAATGAGGCTGCTGATGCTGCAGCCAAGGCTGCAGTCCTCCCGCCTCGGCCAGCCTCCCATTGTGTCCCATCATCTGACATTAGTGGGGTTGTTTGTAAGAGGCTTGTGTCGTTGTGGTGGGATACTTGGTCATCACTTCAAGGAAACAAGCTCCAGGCAGTAAAACCGCTGCCAACTGCTTGGAAGACCTCCTCCTGACCATCTTGGCGAGAAGAGCTCCTCCTGAGCAGGTTGCGGATTGGGCATTGCCGGTTTAGCCACCGCTACCTGCTCTCCAGTGACCCAGCCCCGCGGTGCCCTTGTGGTCAAGCATTAACAGTGCGCCATGTTTTATTGTTGTGTCCCCGTTTTAGTCAATCTGGTGTTGTCCTGTCTCTTCCATCTACTTTACCGGATATTTTAGCTGATGACACTCGAGCAGCTGCTCGTGTTCTTCATTTCATTACTTTGACTGGCTTGTCCAAAGACATCTAACTCTTTCACTTATTTTATCTGCATCTTTGTAAGAACTTTCTGGTCCCCCCCCCCCCCCCCCCCTTGAGTTTTACTAGATTCTGTGTGCTCTAACTAACTATTGTGACTGGGCGCTAATGACCTCAGTAGTTGAGCGTCCTTCAACCAAAAAAAAAAACTAAATCTCAAACTAAATATGATAGAAATGTAATTACACAGTTAGTTTAAATACATCTAGTACATTATATAGAAACTAATGTTGTATTTAAACAATTTTATCATGTCGCTGTAGTTTCCGGAAAATAACTCGAGAGTTTATGCTCACAACCTCTACAGCAATAGTAACATTATGTATCTGGACCTATCTCAATAAATATGCCAGTCACCTTTTCTTTTGGAATCTAGAGCGGTGCTCACATTATTTGAAAAACCCCTTGTATAAATCACATGGTCTACCTCATTTCTGGCACTCTGGCAGGGAATGCCAAAGTACACTGCTTAATATCTTCACTTGCATACCCAGTGCTTCTTACCATTGACAGTCTCTCAGTTTTAGTCAGGTATTATTATTGATTCATGCAGACTTTCTTTTCCAGCTATGTTCCTGTCCACTCCCCCTTTCCCTATTTTTGCTTTCAGATTACCAAGGCTCCTTTTTGTGTCATGCCTTTGAATGTTTCAGAATTCCTCCTCTAGTTTGCAGTATAAAGCATTATTTTCATTTTCATCTTCATCTGATTCCTCCATGGGGGCATATGCACACATCATTGTAACATTAAACAATTTTCATCTAAACCTCAAAGAACACAACCTGTCTGTAAATGTTTTGGAACTAATGATATTTGTCTTAATTGAGTTATCTATAAGAAAGCCAGTAATGTTATGGCCCATCTCTCCTCCACTATACGTCAGTATTTGTTTCTCCGAGGAAATTATCCTGTCATTTCCTTAACATTTATTGTAATTCATCCATTTTCATCTATACTTATCCATTTCTTCTCTGATTTCTTGCAGTTTCCCAGAACTCTCAATGTGCCTTGACATTCTGGGTGGCTGTCAAGATGTCCGTTTTCAATTTTGATAGAAATTTTCTTTGGTTTATCACCTATGAATCCTCATCCTTGTGAGGCTGATGTATGGTATCAGTGACACATTCAATTTGAGGTTGAGTTGTTAGCCCTACACCCAACTCCCGACATGGAAAATGAGAATTTCCAGTTGTGTTTTAGTCCCATAAGGGAGGGAGGTGACTTCACTACACCTACAGAGCTATGCCCCCCCACCCTCCCCTCCCATGCACTATGTGGCATCCAATTGGTGTGGCTCCTCTGTATAGGTCAGTCTGGCTCGGGTGACCCTGGCAGTAGCTGTGTGACCACTGACATAACACTAGAATTCTCTGGAGTTTGTAAACCATCCCATCTGACACTGAATGCTGTGAGCTGGCTTTTGCTTCCGCTGACTGAATGAATACAGAACCAGTAAAAGAATGCACATTGTAATGGTCCCAGATTAATGTTACGAATAACACAACTAAAGATGTGGACTGATAAAATGACTGAAAATCCAAATTGCATATCATGACCAGACAAATGTTCTGTGCTGTGTGATTAGTTAATATTCTTGCACTACTACCTCAAATTACTGAAGGATTAGGTTGTATGATAATAGAAATAAAAAGATATTGAAAATTAGTATCAGGTGTCTGTCCAATTGCAGAGTGGTGCCCTGTTTGAATGATGCACCTCTCCCACAAAAAATGTTGAAACATGAAACTAGCAGCACAATGATTATTAACGTATAAGTATGTGGACTGTTAAAGTGTTGAAACACATCTCAAATTCAAGTTACCTCGGATATACACTGCTGGCCACCGTAAATGCAACACCCTGAAGGAAGCATCCGAATCGAGTGAAATTTACGCCATGAGTTTGCAGAGATGAGATATAAAACTGGTTAGAATTTCAGCACAGACGCACATCATGCGCGCCTGTGGCGCCACCTCATAGCGCCATTTAAGGCTTGGCGATTTCAACGAGTGTACGTTTGGCACGTGTGTTTACCTTGTGGTTGTTTCACAAGACGATCAGTTATGCCTCGTAGACAACAGCGAACATCTTTTGATCAAGTATCAGAGTTCGACAGAGGAAGGATAGTGGCTTACCGTGATTGTGGATTATCATACAGAGAAATCGCTAGTAGTGTTGGACGAAACCAAACAACTGTAATGTGGATTGTGACCGTTGGATGCAGAAGGGCACGGCGGACCGACGTGGTCGATCGCATTCACCTCGGTGCACCACTGCACGTGCTGATAGGCAAATTGTGTGCATGGCAGTGACGGATTGCTCAGTGACATCCCAAACCATAGCACAGCACATTGCGTCTGTAACGCATCATCCAGTATCTGCGCGTACCATTCGACGCCGTTTACAGCAGAGTGGTCTGTCCGCAAGACGTCCATTGCTTTGTTTACCATTGACGCAGAACCACAGACGTCTCCGTCGCCAATAGTGTGATGAAAGATGGATGTGGACGGCAGAATGGAATGACGTTGTCTTTACTGACGAGACACACTTCAGTCTGCAGCACCATGATGGTCGGATTCAAGTGTGGAGACACCGTGGAGAGAGGATGCTGGACAGCTGCATTATGCACCGCCACACTGGTCTTGCACCGGGTATTATGGTATGGGGTGGTATTGGATATTACTCTCGCATCCCTCTAGTACGCATTGCCGGTACTTTAAATAGCCGGTGCTGCATATCCGAGGTGCTGGAGCCAGTTGTCCTTCCTTACCTTCAGGGCTCGGCCACAGCCATATTTCAACAGGATAATGCGTGACCACACGTGGCACGCATTGTCCGAAGGTTCTTCGTCAATAACCACATTGAATTGCTTCCCTGGCCGGCTCACTCTCTGGATCTTTCGCCGATAGAAAACATGTGGTCCATGGTTGCTCAACGAGTGACCCAGATTACATCCACAGCTGCCACACCAGATGATCTTTGGCAACGTGTGGAAGCTGCTTGGGCTGCTGTACCCCAGGAACACGTCCAACGTCTCTTTGACTCAATGCCGAGACATGTGGCAGCGGTGATCTCCAACAATGGCGGCTACTCTGGCTGCTGATTCTGGCAGGAACCACATGTCACAGACGTCTGTAAACGTAATCATTTGATACTTGGTCAACATGTTATCTACAAAATAAATTTTGTTGTGCTACCTCTTGTCTTTATTGGTGTTGCATTTACGGTGGCCAGCAGTGTATTATAAATTTTTCAGAGTTGCAGACAACAATGCTTAAATGATGGCCAGAATGGTGAAAGACGAAAACAAACAGCCAGGCACCTCTTAGCTGCCCTCAAAACAAAATTGAATGCCACACCCTTATTTATTTGTACAGATGGTATATGTATGACCATATGGACTCTCTTCTCCTCATTCACACGGTGAGGTCCTTACAAAGTGCCTTTGACAAAGTTATATTTTGTGGGAGTAGTTTAGTCGACCAGTATTAAATGGGGAATCTAAAAGAATTCATCAGCTCCCGTCTCCTCCAGCCTCCCTCCCCCCCCCCCTTCTCTTCATATAGGGGCCACATAGACAAGACTGCACTAATAACACCACTCAGTCATTTAAGCAGTTATTCTTTCCTTACTTGCATGTGAATGTACTGGAAAGTAACATCCAAATCGGTATAATGAGAAGCATTCACAGTCCTGTAGTTCACAGTTGTCTGTACAGAATAGGTAAATGTTTATTATGTGGTGTTGTTTTAATTTACATAAACTTTGTTTGATAAAGTAAAGTTCTTTCTCATTTAAAGTTTTCAGTAAGAAATAACTGAAGCAAAATAATTTTGTTTCCTACGAAAAAAGCCTCAAGATTACCAAACTATTGTCAGGGGTGATGGTAAATATGTTTAGGGAAAATTCCACCATAGTATAAAGCTGTTATCTTACATTGATTTAGTCTTCATTATATTACATTTTTCCCAGATGATACTGCAAAATAACTGGCCAACAACTGCAATCCACCCTGAAGAAATAAGTACTTTTGAGTTATGTAGTACTTGTTGCACATTGATTACATAACTTTTCCAGATGTTCTGACCCACATTATTGTGCACATTTTGTTAATCTCACTTAGTTGTGGAGTCTTGTTTGCCTACTACAGCAGCAGATGAGGTGAGATAGAAAGTCGGTCTGACTGTTTCAACTGATTTTTCTGAAGATTCCTTAAACCGTTCCTGAGGAGTTCTTTGATGATTATTTCAAACAGACCTTTGTCATCCAGATTCTTGTCTGTCATCTGGTTTGAACCACCTTCTCCTACTCCTCCTCATACTTCTACTACTCAGTCTCTAACACTCTTAGGTAAGGTCTAAGACTTGCAACTTCTCAACTTTCCTTCTTCCATTCTCAAGTGACAAATATATAACATTGCTTGTTATTTGTAAATTTACTTTTTATGCTATATAATTTACACAGAACTACTGCATTTCAGACTGAAGAATATCTGAGTACATGGAGTCCTCTAATTGACCAGGAGGGTGATCTTTGCATTAAGGGAACCTGGTAAGTTTAAGGATTTCCACATCTGATACATATATTTCCTGTTATTTTTTTATGTGAACAGTTGTCCTTATGTCCAGGTTTATAACATTAGCAGGTTGTGAGTTTACTTTTTCCTTATATCCTACCCATTTTTATGAATGGTTTCACTTTTTCAAGACATCACAAGTAATTGTGACTGTAGTGATGCAGACTTAAGGCAGGACATGATGCTGAAATCCAGGCACTTGCTGACACCCACTGTCTCAGTTGTCTCAGCTGTTACAGCACACAGTTGGATGTGTGGTGGTGACATGTGACGGAGCAGTAACTGGAACTAGACATTTTCACAGTGCTCGGCAGGTGGAATATGCAATCTGTTTCAACCAAACCTGCCTTTGTGTGTGTAAAATTTGGCTTTCTGGCAAGGCCAGCCAAGGCAAGGCAAGGCGAGCTCCAACAGCTGAGCTTTGAAATGGTGTGTGCTGTGTGCCAGCAGCCCTCACAAGTCTGCTGACTTTGCTCTATCACAATGGGACTGCCAGCTAGGTCCAACTATAGCCCAATTGGTACAGTCTTTGAGTTGATGTAATTTCAGATCAGAACCAATGGGATGTGTGACATGAAATGTTGAAGTGTTCAGTCCTTCGGGGGTTTATAGGAAAGAACACTTCTGTGTAGTATTGGGAAGAACTTAATGGGATAACATAGAAACAGGGCACCAGTGTCAAGTTTTGTGGATCACATAGAGAAGATAAACAATAATGTGTATAAATTGACAGGTGATGACATTATTAATAGCCATTTGGGAAGACACAAAACAAAGAAAAATAGATGCATTTTTGTGAGCTTTGCCTACAGATAGGTAACAGGAATTGCATTTAAAATTTCCAAAAGCTTTAAAAACAGTAGCAACATCTGTGGTAACTTTTACTGAGGTTTATGCAATGACTGAGTCTAAAGGGAGGAAAGAAGTTTTTAACAGAATGTGTTTGTTATAAATGCGGTCTGGACCACGTATCGTGATACTGTTGAAAATTGCAGTGTAAGAAGTGTAAATCGGTTGGACTCTCTCAGTGAAATTGCCAGTGCAGGGACATATGAATGACAGAGTGGAAGTCATGTGGTGGATCTCACACAGCAGTGTAAGACGAAAGACGAAATGGTGCAGTCAGTGTGCAGCATTCCCATTGACTGTTGGCACGAGGCACTGTGTGCAGAATTGGTGGCAGTTGTTTAACCTGATGTCTAGAAGGAAGGAGTATGCAAAGTATGCTAGATATGAGAAAGCAGGTATTCTTTACAAGTCAAAACGTAATTGGTATAAGAAATTTAAAGCCATCTTGTTGTAGGAAAAGTTAAATAGGTGGGGGTAGCATTTGGTCAGTCAGTTTGGATGTGTTGGGTTTCCAAATTTTCTGTCAGATGCGATTATGGTGGGGGAAACGGAGAGAGAGGAAGGGGGGAGAGGAGGTGCAAGGCTTTGAGGCCTGCATGGAAGTTCTCCATAATGATGTAGGCATAAGCTGCAACATTATAGTTTGCCTTAATTTTCTGATTAAACATAACCTCAAAGTCGGTCTACATCAGAGTGTAGTGAACCTGGATGGGACATTCTTCCATCAATTTTGCTGTTGAAAGAATTGAACTGATCCAAGGTAGAAGACAGCCACAGTAAAGATGGCCGAACTGTGTTGTATGTCTTTTAGGCTCTACTTGCGAACTATACCCAAACGTACAAGGGAGGTAGTCTGGATGGATGTGGGAGTGGACATCCGAACTGATGCTCTGGCTGACCCCTTGATGGAAAATAAAGAACTATATAAGGTACACTGTTTTATTAAGTACAGTTTATCCCACTTGTGAGAGGCTGGCAGAAGCTGGATAGTGCTGTCTGTGCAGACAGTTTCAGTTCACTACACGTGGGGCTGTTATGAGGAGTACTGGTAGTTGACTTGGAATTGTTGGAGGAAGAAGAATTAAATAGCAATTTCCGGGAAGAGTATTTGGAGCTGGGATAGTCTATCAATCTTAAATGCAGAGAAGGTGTCACTTTCAGAAGGATATGATAAGGAGGAGATAGAAACATTATTAGAAAAGTGTGAAGTTTCTTCAGCCATCCCAGACCATTCCCAGCTATGCCATTAATGCACTGTAGGAACGAAGCACCAATGTGTAGGAAACCATACGGAATTCCACACCATGTGCAACCAGTGATGGAGGAATTTATTATTTCTTACAGTTCAGTCATGTGGCACTGTGCACAACAAAAAGTTGGGTGGATTGTACCCTATTCACCAACTCCTGTTAATGCAAGTAACTAATTATTACTGTTGGTCTCCGTTGCACACAAGTGAATTTTAAACTGAATTGTATAAATGATTTAATGGATGGATATACTTGAAAGTAAGGATATGAAATGATTCTTTTATTCAAAAGTAGCAAATATGTGTTTTTAGAACTGTGCAGTTTTACTCCTGGCAGTCATCCAAATTCATTTTCATTTAATTGCAAAGTCGAAAGTGAAGACAATAGATATTCAAAACTTTGAATCACATGTTTCATTCATCTTCATTACAATAATGTTGGTTATCAAATGTGATAAGCTTTCCATAAAAAATTAAAAGATTGGGAAAAATATATGGCACCTCAGTCAAAACTTCTCAAGCTGCCTTTTTGCTTGGTTGTAATATTTACTACAATATGGAGGGAAATAGTGCATTACATCAGTTCATTGAGTTTAAAGCATGTTGCAACAGCATCATTCAAGAGCAGAATACTGTGGTGCTTTTCATCTTTTCTGATGAGCACTTTTTCATGCTGCTACTGCAGTGTGTAATGATAGCCTTACAAGAAAACAAGAAGTTAATGTCAATCATTTTAGACCTGCATAGCTCTTGTATCAAATTAATAACATATGTACACATTTTAAAGGTGCTCTGTACTTCTTTCTAATTATAAGCAGATTATGGCATCAGGCTTTTGCTTCCTCCAGACCAGTGCTCACATTTCCCTGTTAAAAAAAATTCCTCATATGACTGGTGATCCACAAAAAGAATGTTGATAGAAAAGAGGCAGTTGTCAATAATTTAATGACTACCATATCAGAGTCCAAAATGTAGAAAATGCCATGTATATACTCAATATATTGATTGGCAATGACATTATAGAAGATAAAGAAAGCTTTTAAAAGTAAAAGGTGCTGAAGTCCAAATCCTACTTCAGCACTTGGAAACTATCAGATCCACTTGTTTGCAGTGTCCAGGAAATTCTTATTAACTTTTACTGTCAATATAAATATTATTGTAAAATCAGGTCTCTTTTTATTATTATTTTAAATCTAAACAAATAGATGGCTATGATGGAATTAGAGATTAAAATAATCTTCATTGCGGAGTAAACAAATTTTATGATATCCACAGTTTTTAGGAAGATTAGGTATGTTTATACATCAGTTTCTTTTATATACTGAATATATGTGGGTAATCAGTCAAATATTTCCACAGTGGCAATTTCGTGACATTTTAGTAGTTGCAGCTAGATACTCAATACAACCAGAGTATTTGACGAGGCACATTTTGAAGAGAGATAATATAATTATCACATAAGTTAAGGACTGCTGAACACTGTGAGGGTGCAGATTGGGTGTGGATGAGTGGTCCTCTGGTGGAGGGGCAGAGTATGTGGATAAAACAAAGGCAACCAGTGGTGACAAATAATTTACTGGCCTTAGTCAGACATGATTAGGTGTTGTTCTGACAGATGCAGTTGGTGAACTTGGGTCGTGCAGGTGGGTGATTACAGACTGGTGTTGGTGCATTTCATCAGTAGGGTTCAGCTGTGACTTTAGTAATGCCCCAGTGCTGCAAGAGATGACAGCACTTCTGCCCAGACAACTGTGGTCATGACAAGCTGATGTAAGATCCCAACAGTAGTCGGCAGTGACACAGGGTCGACTCCTATGACTGGTGGCTGGACAGGAAGACTGGTTGTGGTGGACCCCAAAGGTTTGGAGCTGAGAGGACATTGGCTTGAACCCTGTGCCATCTGGGCGGTGTTCAGTACCCAAACTAACAGCCCCATTGGTGGAAGAATGTCAGCTGTGTCTCACAGCAGCTGGCAGAAAAAAGACACAGAATTGAAACCGAGGCTGGTCAGGTGGCCAGCTTTTTTACACAACAGGGCAGGTCCCATTTCAGCTCAGGCCAGGTTGTGGTGTGCTGAATGCCACTGAAACATCTCAAATGCTGGTTATTGCTGCAGCACCCCTGCAAAACATGCAGAGTCTCTAGCACGGTGTAACCGCTTAGCTGGCAGGTGTTGGCAAGTGCCTGGATTTTGGCACTGGACACCTGCTCAAGCATACTCTGCTACTCTCTTCCCTCTTCAAATAATTTGACCTGCCACATTTCTGACTGGACTGAGTCTACCTCTTACAGAGATAGATACCTTTGCAGTTAAAAAACTCCCAGTCAAAACATGAATCCAAAATACAGTTTCTAGGTTATTAGCTATTTGCCTATACTCCCAATTTCCCTATTTGTATTTACATTATTTACATCATTGTTTGTTGTGGTCTTCAGTCCTGAGACTGGTTTCATGCGGCTCCCCATGCTACTCTATCCTGTGCAAGCTTCTTCATCTCCCAGTACCTACTGCAGTCTACATCCTTCTGTATCTGTTACACATTCAATTACACATACTGAGCCACTGATTCTCGATTTCTACCTTATTTTAGTTTAATACAATAATACTTCAGTCATATCCCTACCCTTGCTGACTAGTACTGACACATGGCCATTCTGGGTGGCCAGCATCTGATCCAGGAAGGCTGCAAGTGATGGGTCTGAGAGGTCACTTAAGATTAGTTTAATGGAGCTTCAAAATATCCTAAAGTAGTGTGTGGGTGGTGTTGTGTTGTTTCTGAAGACAGTGGTGGGTAAGAGGGAGGTAGTTCCTGAGATTTCGCAACCATATCCAGTGGTAGACAGCCCTCAACCTGGCATTTGTAAGTGCTATTTACTACAAAAGTGTCTTCAGTCATAACAGGTACAAATGATTTCCATTGGGTTGTGTACTGAAAAGAGGCAGTGTGATCCTTCTATTTGGAAGAGGTACTTTTCACTTGCACTTACCTCCTTAGGGCTCACACAACAGATTGAGCTTGCATGAGCTTGCATGAGGTTGCTACTGTATGTATTATTCTTTGGGGCAGACTGTAGCTTGCTTGGCCTGACACTGCAGCAACCCTGAAGTGAACAGTACTGCATGAGACTTCCTGTCTACTGCTAGCAGAAGTATCTTGTGTACTGTCATGTCTAATAATTTTCTCAGCTCCCCAATCATGTTAAATCAGCAAATTGATCCAGGAAACAGTATTTTTCAGAAAATAGCCTTTAAATTTGAAACTCAATACTCAATACTTAATACTGACATACTCACATCTTCACACTCACATACAATGGCAACCAGCCAAGCCGAATTCGGATTTTCTTAAGAAAAAAAGGTTCTACAAAAACCACTGTAACAAAATTGTTGGAATATTGCATTATGTGGTAGCACTGTTTCCTATCAGACTAAACTATATGCACTTTCAACTATCAACAACAACACTGTAAATGGAAGTGTCACTTAAGTTTCTACAACCTATCCCCATCCTCAAGCACAATAATATGTTTGCATAAATATCATCAATGACAATTGGAGAAACACAGATAGTTCACATATGTTCTTCACTTCAGAAGAAAAGGTAATCCACTGTCCCCTCACAAGGCCACCTTTGATCTTAGGGGATATACATACGTTTAAATAATCACAGATGTATCTTCTTTCTTTTGTCTGACCTTACTTTTCCATTTCCCTTCCCCCTTTTCAAAGTAACTGCTGGTAAGTAATGTAGTGCTTCAGGGGTGCTTGTAAACTGGTAGATTCAACCTACTTGTACAGCCATTGTGTAAGACAAATAGTTGTAGTTTTACTTTAAGCAGAGATATCATTTCAGTAGGTAAGCAACGTCTTTATTTTCCATTTAAGCATATAGTAATGAGTTAACATTGCCCACTGTGATGTGATACTAGGGTACCTTGACCTTTTTCTTGCACATGCTCTGACCACTCCAGGGCTTTTTTATTCATCTCATGAACCTGATGAGATATAGTCTTCTATCTCTCAGCAAAATTCCAAATAGAGGATATATGTTTCTGAGGGGATAGTTTACACAGTTCACTAAGGGATAGCCTCTTTTGTCCATATAAAACTTTGTGTGATGTTGAGCCTTTACTCACAAGTACTTTCTGATTGTAGGCCACTATTACGTCCAGTAATAGAGTGTACCAGTATAATCAAACACCTCAACCAGCCAAATTCAGCAACTTTTGCTGTTTGCATATCAGCTAGTTCAGGAGACAAATGGGTTCACATTTTAAGATGTTTCACATCAAGGTAACGCCATTTTGGGTTTTTGAGTGTGGGACAGTGGTTGGTTGATGAAATTTAATAGTACTGTACAAACAGCCTTTATTTTGCAAAATAATGACTGTTGCTACCATAGTATTATATTTCACATACTGATGTTATTGACTTGTAGTATAAGTTTCTGGGATGTCTCATCACCCAGAAAAACAGTATTGACTTCATGATGTGGGCAGTGAGAATAAAAGTGGAGGTCATCTACAGCCAACTAGTAGAAGCACCTTCAAGGATTGAGGCTTTCTAACTGCTCCTTAAAGATGCATAAGTAATTCACAACAATATGTGAAAAATTGCATTCTTCACAGTTACACAGCTATTATGATTTGGTAGATCATTTTTATAAAATTTGCTTCTTTCCTAGTTCTTCTTACATAATAAGAGTGAGTAGTTTCTTTGCATGGATTTCCACATGGTCAGAGTTTTTACAATGAGAAGCTAGTCCTCATCACTAGCCTAGTGTTAAGTAAAATCACTGCTGTATCCTATGGTCCATAATGCTGCTAGAAAATGTACATATAGGTTAAACAAAAATAAAAATTCATTGCTGGAGAAATACATAAAATAAGGGAAAGGCCATCACTTATGTACAGAGGATTTGTGCATGGTGCACAACATAGAAAACAGTTAACATTAGCTTTCAAACTCTTGTGCTGTTTTTTTGTAGTTAGAGCGTGTGTACACACACACACACACACACACACACACACACACACACACACACACACACACACACACACGCGCACACTCACACACACTTGCAAGACTTATTATTGAATATAGATTATCAAAAGTGGTTGTGTGGGTAGATGTAGGTAGTACCTGCATGATGGTTCCCTCTTGACTATGCAGGGGTGCTCATGGGGAGAGCCTTCAATCAGAGCAAGTGGCACTGTACAATTGTTGCTGTAAGACACCAAAGTGTTTCCATCCCTGACTACAGCATGAGAGGGAACATGGGTTCAGAGAAAAGGGAGAAATACTCCACCCCCCCCCCCCCCCCCAATACATACTTTGTTCTAGGAAAAATGCCACTGTTTCTCATTGAACACCTCAAGGACAATTTTGAGGAAATAGCAGTGACTTCAAAAATGAAAAGTGGCTCTGCTCTGACTAAAATGGCCTCTGCTCCTCATTCATGGGCACTGCTTGCCTGCATGGTAAGCTGAGTAACATACCTGTAACTATAACTCCCCAAGCAGCCTGTGTGGTGCAGTGTACTGTATTCCGCCGTGATCTCCTTTTATAGATTGATGAGTTACATGACACTTTGAGCTACAGGTTGGGCATTTTGTCTGTCATGTCCAGAAGGGATTAAAAGACAACAGTATTCATCTTGCCCTGTGAAGGTGACCCATAACTTGAAAAATTCAGTGATGGACTATCAATACGGTGTAAATCCTTATGTTTGCCCTCCCTTGTGGTGTTACAAATGGATGAGATTCACACACATCTTAGTGTTGCAATGCCAGGCCCACCGCTAGTGATTTTGGATGCCCATAGCATATGAATGCTCCTTGTGCACTCTTTCCATCTATATCAACTGCAGGGAGAACTGTTCCCGTTACTCACTGTACTACACTGTCTTCAAAAGAGAAAATAATATCCAAGAACACAGGACTCGTGTCAACATTTTAAGCAGAAACCTGATCATCTACATCCTACACACATGCTGATGATCTGTGCTATGCCTATCAGAAGGTCATCCTCTCTAGTGACAATGCTATCACACTACACGTCTTCTACGTCGAGCCCTTGGGGCCGCTCACCTACACCCACTCATTTGGTGATCGGGTGTCCTCCACCTATTTCTTTACCCATACTCCCGACCCCGTAATAAGTCACCACACTCTGGCCAGAGAAGCAACAACCTCCCCTGGCATCTCGTCCCAGGAATGGGTCCCTCACAATGCTTACTTCCCAGGACTCTGCTGGCCTTCAACCAGACACCAGCCAGTGGCAGAAAAAGCCACAGCATCATTGTCATAGTGTTTCTTCTGCATCCCATAATATGGGGCAAATTGATCCTTAAAGACAATGAAATCATCTAAGGAAACAAGGAGGAGGAGATTTTAATGGCCCTGTGCCATCAGTCTGTGCCTGTTCTGCGTCTGTCTCTGAGGTGGTGTCCGTGATAGTTCCTGTGCCCCACTACTCTCCTAGTGTGTGTGTGTGTGTGTGTGTGTGTGTGTGTGTGTGTGTGTGTGTGTGTGTGTGTGTGTGTGTGTTTCCCAACAGTGAAGTGTCTCAGAATGTACTGTCTGCCTTTTTATTTATTTCCGGCTTTCCTCACACTTTATAATATTGGCAGACTTCAGTGCCCACAAATCTCTGTGGGGTTAAAGTACAACCACAGACTGTGGTAAAGCTGTCAAAAGTCTGTGTGATCATTTTCCAATCATCTTGATCCTCCCTCAATGTCTCTCACTTGGGCATCCTCCCAGGTGGTCTCAAGAAAGCTCTGCTGTCAACATATGCACACAACCACATGGAGGTATTGATGCAGTTGTACAGAGTGCAATTGTTGTCATTCTGTTGGCAGCTGACTTGGTGATCCCTTATTCCTCAGGACCTCCCCCTCGAAAGACAGTACCTCATTAGACCCCCAAAATTGCCATACCTATTAGAGAATGCAAATGGACCCTGACATGATAAACACCAAAGTTGATGGAGCACTCACTCCAGGACCGTGTTTCCTTTGTTTTTCTCCACCCTCACACTTTCTTCCTCTATTGGTCTTTCCCTATGTTCCCTCTTCTCCTTGCTTTCATGCCCTATTTCTATCACTGCCTCATTCTCCTTGCCCTATTCTCCTTGTATTCTTTTCCATGTCTTATTCTCCGCCTTGGCATTTGAGATTCTTTCTTCTATCCCTGTGTGTGTCTGAAGGCCGACCCATGCATTCGCATGCATGGGCGGTGATGGGGTAATGCATAATCCCCCTCCCTGTGTAGACAAGTAAGGCACGCATGTACCGCTGGTAAAGGCCAGGTCCAGGGAGGGGTGATTCCCTGAGCTGTTACCTTCTGAATGTGCTGATTGGTCCCTCTGTCCGTTTCTTGGAAAGTGTAACATGAGGTGTGGACAATCATCTAAGGGAGTGCCCTCTGAGAGGGCCCCCAGAAGAGAGGGGGGCGCCATCAGAGATGCTGGCAATCATGGGAGATTAGTCTGCAGTGGATTTTTCTTCTTCTTCTTCTTCTTCTTCTTCTTCTTCTTCTTCTTCCCTGTCTTCTGCCCAAAAAAGAAAGCTAGGTGAAACTCCAGTTCCAAAAATTCTACCACCAGCACCAAAGTTTCTTGTTGTCACAAGATCTGATGGTCACAATTTCTCAACAGTCAACCCTTCCATCATTCAGAAGCGTGTAGATGTGATGACAGGACCAGTGAAATATTGTACTCGGTTGCTGTTGGAGACAGAGCACCTTCCAGGCCCAGAAATTACTTTGAGCCACTCACTTACACACATTTCCTGTACGGGTGGAGGCCCACCGCACCTTCAATTCATCGCGTGGCATGTTATATACCAGGTCACTTGACGGACTAACTGGTGATGAGATTGTCTTTCCACTCTGATAAGGGAGTAATAGCCGTCCATATTATCATAAAAATGGTTGATAAGGACCTTACACCGACACGAACAATATTCCTGACGTTCGACAATGTGCAATTGCCTTCACGAATTAAAGCGGGTTATTAGATCATTTCTGTTCAGACGTATGTACCCAGCCCTACAAGGTGTTAACAATGTCAGCCGTTTAGCCATACCCGGCAGTCTTGTTCAAGTGTGGCTAAATGCATTACCTGTGGCAGGGATGCCCATGAGGGTGACTGCCCACCTCACTCCTCTCGCATCATCTGCGTGGGCGACTATGCTGCCTCCTCTTGCAACTGTCACATCTACAAAGATGAGAAAAGTTTACAGGACATTAGAGTGAAAGAGAAAGTGTCAACCTCGGCTGCTTGCAAGTTATTCAATAGCAGAAAGCCCACTGTGCTTCTGACAGGTCAATACAGTACTGTTCTTGCTTCTCCTCAGCGTACAAGGGAGGTAGCTACACAGACATGTGATCTAACATTTAGCGATACGGTCGTCAGGTCGGCCAGTGCTAAGATGGCCCAATCAACATCTACTGCTAAGACAAGGACCTCTAAATCAGATGCTCGCACGTTCAAAAATGAACCAACACGTGAAGTTTTCTTGTGTACACAAACTTCACAGCCATGAACTGTTCTTTTGACAAAACGTAATTCTTCAAAGAAGGCTCATTGAAAGAAGAGCTCTCCATCTCTGCCGAGGTGCGTTTCTTCACCTGCGCCACCCAGTAGTTGCTATCCCAGACCATCTTCAGTTTCGCCAGGCCGCACTGCTGGTAGCCAATCATCTGGCTTGTCACCAGCGGAGGAAGCTGTCCTTCCTGACCAGCTGAGGAAAGTGGCAGACCCAACTGTTGAGTTGATGGACCATGACTCGCCACCTATCGATTGCAGCAGCAGTGCTCCCTCGAAGCCAGGCCCTCAGTGGCCATCGAGGTGACCCTCTCCTGTTTCTACTTTTTCTTTTCGTTTTCATAATGGCACTTCTTCAGTGGAATATTTGCAGCATTTGGTCCTACTGAGAGGAACTAAAATTGCTCCTTCATTTCTTGGAGACCTACGACAAGTGGGCAGTGCATTCAAAGTTACACCCATGTGATCGTATTGACCTGGCACACTATAACTCTGTGTATTTGACCTACCCCCTGCCTTTACTAGGGCAGACATGATACAACTGATTGCCCAGCTTCCTACACCATTTTCTTTTTTATAGGAGACTGCCCATTATCCCCTTTGGGGCTCTCCAGCATCCTGCCAGAGAGGCTTCCTCTTGGCAGACCTTTTCAACCACCCCAATCCAGTCTGCTTAAATATTGGTACACTTACCTTCTTTTGAGATGCAACACATACCTATTCCCACCACTTGGACCTCTCAATATCCACTATCCAACTTGCATGTCGGTTCGTGTGGTATGCTCTGTTTGACACATACTCAAACTACCATTTCCCCTGTGTCATTCATCTAAAGCATCACACCCCTTCTCCACATTCCACTAGCTGGAACATCTCCAAAGCAGACTGGGGGCTTTTCACCTCCCTGGTGACTTTCCATGATCAAACCTTCTCCAGCTGTTATAGTTAGGTCGCATACCTCACGGACGTTATTCTCACTCCTGCTGAATATTCCACCCCTCATACTTCCTCTTCTCCTCATCGAGTCCCAGTCCCCTGGTGGACTACAGCATGCAGCGATGCTATTCGTGCTCAGCGACGTGCTTTACACACCTTCCAATGCCACCCTACGATGGCGAACTGTATCAGTTACAAACGACTCCATGCATAATGTTGTTGTGTTATCAAAGAAAGAAAAAAGGCTTGCTGCGTGGCTTTCACCAGCTCATTCAACAGTTTTACTCCTCCTCCAGTAGAATGGGGATGCCTGCGCCAGCTGTCTGGCACCAAGGTCCACTCCCAAATTTCTGGCCTGACTGTAGCGAATGAAGTCCTTGTGGATCCTGAGGATGTCTCAAATGCCTTTGGCCACTTTTTCGCGGAGGTTTCGAGCTCTGCCCATTACCACCCTGCCTTCCTCCCCAGAAAACAAGCAGAGGAGGCACAGCCACCTTCTTTTCAGTCTTTGAATCACGAAAGTTAGAATGCCACATTCACCATGCAGGAACTCGGAAGTGCACTCACACGGTGCCGATCCTCTGCTATGGGGCCCGATGGTATCCATATTCAGATGCTGAAGAACCTTTCTCCTGCAGGTAAAGGCTTTCTTCTTCGTGCCTATAATCACATCTGGACTGAGGGTCATGTTCCCACATGCTGGTGTGAAGCAACTGTTGTTCCCATACCCAAACCAGGAAAGGACAAACACCTTCCGTCTGGTTATCGCCCCATCTCCCTTACAAGCTGCACCTGCAAGATGATGGAGCGCATGGTAAATTCTCGATTGGTTTGGGTCCTTGAATCTCGGCATCTCCTTACCAATGTCCAATGTGGCTTTCGTAGGTGCCGCTCTGCTGTTGACCACCTAGTTACCATGTCGGCATTCATTATGAACAACTTTTTGCATAAGCGCCAGACGGTGGCTGTGTTCTTCGATTTAGAGAAGGCTTATGACACCTGTTGGAGGGCGGGCACTCTCCGCACCATGCACACTTGGGGCCTTTTCGGGTGCCTCCCTCTTTTTATTAATGCTTTTTTAATGGATTGAATTTTTCAGGGTACGTGTGGGTTCTGTTTTGTCAGATGCCTGTCACCAGGAGAACGTGCCCCAGGGCTCCGTTTTAAGCGTGGCCCATTATGACATAGCTGTCAACCCAATAATGGATTGCCTTCCAGCTGATGTTTCAGGCTCTCTTTTCGTGGACGACTTTATGATCTACTGGAGCACTCAGAGAACATGTCTCCTGGAGCGTTGTCTTCAGCGTTGTCTAGACCATCTATATTCCTGGAGTGTTGCTAACGGTTTCCGTTTTTCTGGTGGGAAAACGGTCTGTAAGAACTTCTGGTGTTATAAACAGTTTCTTCCTCCATCCTTACATCTTGGTCCCATTGCTCTCCCATTCGTGGAGACAACAAAAGTTTTAGGTCTTACATTTGACAGGAAACTTTGCTGGTCTCCACATGTCTTACTTGGCTGTTCGTTGTACCTGTTCCCTAACTGTCCTCCATGTTTTCAGCAGTACATCATGGGGAGCAGATGGAATGGTCCTGCTTCACTTATATCAGTCCATTGTCCGATCAAAGCTGGATTATGAGAGCTTTGCCTACTCTTCTGCCCAGCCGTCCATCTTACGCCGTCTAAACTCAATCCACTATCGGGGGTTACGTCTGGTGACTGGAGCATTCTACACCAGCCCTGTTGAGAGTCTGTATGCCGAAGCTGCTGCATTACCACTAAATTACTGGCGCAATATGTTGCTTTGTATGTACGCCTGCAGACTGATGTCAATGCCCAACCACCCGTCATAATTCTTTCTTTGACGACTCTCTCGACCACTAATAGGGGCTGTATGTCTCTGCCCTGTTAACTCCTGGAGCTCGCTTTCGTCGCCAGATTCAGCAACATGATTTTAGCCTCCCTACGACTTTCCAAGTGAGAGCCCGATGCCACCTTGGCTCCAGGCTCAGGTTCGCGTTATAACAGAACATAAAATCATGTATGTCAGTAATTTCTTTGTGTAATGTTTTACGTAAATATAGCCTTTCACTGCGAGTTTAACAACTAGGAGGCAGCTATTTTTCTTCATGCGAGAAGGAGGTGGTTGGTGGTCTTTGGATCAGGTGTGTGGGTTGGAGGAAGTGGTGATACAGATGTGGTGTAAAACAATGTCTTACTTCATATTATTTTAGAAGTGTTAAATGTGAATAAATGAATTAAATAGTGATGTGCAAGACTAATGTAGCATTTGCTCTCTAAAATTCAAAATACCACGTCGACCTGCAAACCAGTTAGTCTCATCCAAACACAAAAAAAACCGTGGGAACATCGCAGTGGAATCACCTCTAGGCTTCATGAAGACAACAACGCAGCCATTGATATGAGTTACGTACCAAACTCTTTGTACTTGTTAACGACCTCGGACTATAAATTTGAATCTCCTGTAGTACCTGAAGTCACCATGTGGACAAAGGAGGAGGACAACTTATAGACTGTGGAAATCTTAGGAAGAGGTCTGTTAAAGTGTTCACCTCGAACTCAGCTTGCTCCCAAAGGAGAGAACCGCAGTTTCGATATACCACTTGAGGTTTGTCGAACTTCGCTTGAGGCTCGCTAATAACATCTTTATTTACACAGATGGCTCCAAGACTAGTGCTGGCGTCGGATGTGCCTTTGTCATTGAGCTGATACCTTTCAATACCGGCTCCTTGACCAGTGTTCAAGCTTTACAGCTGAGCTGCTTGCTCTCTACCAGGCTGTTCAGTATATCCGCCACCGACATAATTCTCCCAATGCCATCTGCTGTGATTCTTTGAGCGCCATTGAGAGTCTGCATGACCCATATTCGGACCACCCTCTCGTGCAACCAATCAAACAGTCCCTTCAGTCGCTAGTTGATACCGGTGATCTTGTCCTTTTTTGTGGATTCGGCCATATTGGTGTGCCTGGGAATGAAGCTGCTGATGCTGCGGCCAAGGCTGCTGTCATCCTGCCTCAGACAGCTTCCTTTTTTGTCCCATCAATTTATGTTAGTAGGGTCATTTGTTGGTGTGTTTCATCACTGTGTCTTGAGGCTTGGTCCTCTCTCCATGAAAACAAGCTTAGGGCCATCAAACCGATCCAGACGGCTTGGTCGACCTCCTCACGCCTCCCCGGCGAGAGGAGGTCATTTTGGCCAGGTTGTAGATTGGGAATTGCCGATTAAGCCACCACTACCTGTTGTCTGGTGATCCTGCCCTGCAGTGCCCCTGTGGTCATCCATTGATGGTGCGCCATGTTTTTATTGTCCTGTCCCCGTTTTCTTAACTCTCGTGTTGTCCTGTCTGCCGTCTAACTTACAGGAACTTTTAGCTGATATTGCTCGAGTAGCTGCTTGTCCAAAGAGATCCAACTCTTTTGTTTTGTTTATCCTAGTCTTTGTAAGTACTTTCTGGTGTTCCCCCTTACGTTTTTCTACGCTATTAGTGCACTAACATTTGTGACTGGGTGCTAATGGCCTTAGTAGTTGAGTGCCATAAACAAAAAACAAAACAAAAAATAAAAAAATACAGCAAACAAGTGGCTGTGGCTGCTTGTCTAAAGACATCTGTGGAACTTATCATGTGTAATGTGTATCTCTCCTGATAATGAAGTGCCCCAGACTGCGCTGTCAGCACTTCTTTCTCACCTCTGCCCACCTTTCCTAATACCTGGTGAGTTCAATGCCTGCGGTCGTTTGTGTGGTTGAACTAAGATCACTGGCCATGGTAAAGCTGTTGAAAACTTGATCGTTGAGCTCAGCCTTCATCTGTTGAGTACTGGTGATCCAACACACTTCAGTGTGGCATACGGATTTAATTCAACCATATGGTTTTTATTCAACCACTGACCTTTTCATTTGCAATCAGGTCGTCTCTCATTCATCCAGTGGAGAGTCCATGATGAACTGTGTGACAGTGATCTTTTCCTAATGACTTGAGCCTCCCCCAGCATCATTTGCCTGGGCATTCACCCAAGAGGGCTCACTCCAAAACTGATTGATATGCTTTCACATCTGCCATTGCCCTTCACCCACAATGTGAAGGTATTTGTGAAGCTGTCCAGACCACAACTACAACCATTGTATTAGCAGCTGACTAAGCATTTCCTCATCTTTTGGATACCCATAGGCCTATTGAAAGGCAATATCTTGGTAGACCCTCAAAATTGTTGTGGCCATTAGATCTCAAGTGGGGTGTGCAATGCCGTAAGTGACATCTGTTGATGGAGCACATCATTGCCATTAAATGGCTCCATGCCCTTGTCTGCTACCTCATAAAATAACAGAAACAAGAAAGCCGGTGTGACAATATTATGAATCCCCTCCAGTGCCGTGGGTAACAGGCCTGAAGTATTTCTGCCTGTCTTAAGAGGTGATAAGAGTCTCACACATTTAGGCTTTTATGTGATGATCCCCTGTAGGGTTTAACTTCCATTTTTCAAGATTTTTCCCAAAGAGCGAGCCAATTGGCAGGGAACAATTACATGTGCCCACATTGCATGCACCCCATCCCCAGATCTACCTCAACTTCTCATTTCAGACTAAAAGGTGAAATAGGTACTATGGTTTTTTGCTGCCTGTTCCTGGACATCCTTGATGAATTATTGGCTCAGACACATGGTACATAGTTCACTACACATGTGATGTGGCTGATTTGGTTTTGCACATTACCTGTGAAGATGGTCTTTACTTCTGTGGTGTAGGGCACATTAGCCTCATCGGTGGCTCGAGGGACTGGAAGGGTACCCCATCACCTGCTCCTACCCGAGGGGCCCATGGCCCTTTCTTGATGGTACAGACTGGTACCTGCCCTTTTTCTTGCACATTTAGATCTGTCATCAGTTGACAGACTCATTGTCATATTTCTTTCATGAGATTTTTGTCTTGTCTCTGTAGCTATTTTCTTGTGGTAATGAAGGGTGTGTAAGCACTAGTCAGATACAGACAGTGTGTCCCTGGTCACATGAGACATCCTGGGAGCCTTCAGCTGCTTTCTGGGTGGAGCTACTCTCCCACCTTCCCCTGCCTCATTTCTAATTCCTTCTTTCTCTTGGTCTTGTTTCTCGGATACAGTTGAGTACATTTGGATTTGCCGTCTATGTCCTTCCTGTCTGGGGGCTATTGCTGGCTTAACATGCAAAGGATTAAGGGACTGATGGCCCCATAATTTGGTTGCTTTAACTCCATCCATCCATCCATATTCTGAATATATAAGTATGCCGATTGCTGGATTCTGTTTCCGAACATTCAGGTATTTCATTCACAAAAACTTTCTTGCAATTTGTATCCGTCAGTGTATTGAACAGTTATCTTGATGAATAGTGTTGCTTCCTTCATTTAAGTGTATATTTTTGTCATTCAACAGTCATTCAATGAGGTGGAAAATGTGACGTATGGAAATAATAAGGTACAATTCACAGTCGAACAACATAGGATCAGTACACACACCCTGTTGGAGAAAGTTCATTACAATTCACTGTGAGGTGTGATGATTGTCTTGACTACTGATTACATGAAAATGTTGTTAAACATTTAAATTCAACTAAATATTTGTGACAAGCAAGAAAATTAATTTCAGTTCTGCTCATTTCACTCACAGCACTTTTAGCTGTTGTCCCAGGATCCTGCCTGTCCACATGATTGGAAATTGCAATGTATTTGGAATAAATAGTATAGGATTCATAATGAGCTATAACAGAAATATATTTGCTGGTTGTGCCTGTTGGAGTAGTTTCATCTTTCAATCTTTATTCAGATGGAAGCCACAGAATATATAAAATTCATTTCTAAGAGAGGACATTCTTTTATGTAAATAACATACACACACACACACACACACACACACACACACACACACACACACACACACACACAAAGAGAATGTTACAGGATTCAAAACTATTTCTTCTGGCACAATAATTGCATGCCTCAAATGACAACACCATGTCATTCACATACAACTACCTGCTGAAGTACCTTTTATCTTAAAGTCTTGAACACCTTTTTGCATTTATGTCATTAACTGACATTTATCTATAACAAATTGTACCAAGAGTGATATCCGTGATAAACATCAGTGCCCCATTGTCTTGAAATGGCATACTGCCATAGTGTATAGTTTATAATACAATAAAAATAAAATAATGTTAAAAATTAGTATTGAGTCTTTGAAGTAACAAGTGAGGAATGTCATATGATCCAAACCAAATGTTGTTGCTGTTGCTGTTGCTGTTGTTGTTGTTGTTGTTGTTGTTGTGGTCTTCATTCCTGAGACTGGTTTGATGCAGCTCTCCATGGTACTCTATCCTGTGCAAGCCTCTTCATCTCCCAGTACCTACTGCAACCTACATCCTTCTGAATCTGCTTAGTGTATTCATCTCTTGGTCGCCCTCTACGATTTTTGCCCTCCATGCTGCCCTCCAGTACTAAATAGGTGATCCCTTGACGCCTCAGAACATGTCCTACCAACCGATCCCTTCTTCTAGTCAAGTTGTGCCACAAACTCCTCTTATCCCCAATTCTATTCAATACCTCCTCATTTGTTAAGTGATCTACCCATCTAATCTACAGCATTCTTCTGTAGCACCACATTTCAAAAGCTTCTATTCTCTTCTTATCCCAACTATTTATCGCCCATGTTTCACTTCCATACATGGCTACACTCCGTACAAATACTTTCAGAATTGACTTCCTGACACTTCCATCTATCCTTGATAACAAATTTCTCATCTTCAGAAATGCTTTCCTTGCCATTGCCAGTCTACATTTTATATCCTCTCTACTTTGATGATCATCAGTTCTTTTGCTCCCCAAATAGCAAAACTCCTTTACTACTTTAAGTGTCTCATTTCCCAATGTAATTGCCTCAGCATCACCCGACTTAAGTCGACTACATTCCATTATCCTCGTTTTGCTTTTGTTGATGTTCATCTTATATGCTCCTTTCAAGACACTATCCATTCCGTTCATCTGCTCTTCCCCCCTTGCAGGTCCGGGAGTTAGAATAGGCCCGAGGTATTCCTGCCTGTCGTAAGAGGCGACTAAAAGGAGTCCATCCCCCTTAAGGGGGTAGTTAGCGCCTGCGTCCGGAGACGGACGGTTCCACGACCTATATTTGTGGTCTTTTTGGTTTTTCATTTCTCGTTTCTTCCTTCCTTTGGTTGGTTCCTTTCTTTGTTCTTCTCCATCTGTCTTCCTGACTCTTTCCCTTGCCTGCTTCTCCTTGCCTGCTTCTCCTTGCCTGCTTCTCCTTGCCTGCTTCTCCTTGCCTGCTTCTCCTTGCCTTCTCTGGTCTCCGCCTCGGCGTTAGACAGTCTGTCCTCTCTCTCTCTTCCCTTTCCTCTTCTTCCTTCCTCCCTGTGCGTGCCTGAAGGCCGACCCACGCGTTCGCATGCGTAGCCGGTGACGAGGTAACCCGTAATTCCCTGCCCTGGGTAGACATGTAAGGCACGCACATACCCCCTGGTAAAGGCGAGGCCCAGGGAGGGGTGATTGCCTGAGCTGATACCTTCTGACCATGCCGATTGGTCCCTCCGTCTGTTTCTCGGGAGGTGTGACCTGAGGTGTAAACATTCACCTAAGGCGGGAGTGCCCTCTGAGAGGGTCCCCATAAGGAAGGAGCACGCCATTGGAGATGCTGGCAATCATGGGGGATTCCTCCGCAATGGATTTCTCTTCTTCTCTCTCGACTTCCGCCCTCAAACGGGAACATGACCATCCACCAGTGACAAAAGTACTACCGCCTGCCCCACAGTTCCTCGTCGTTTCTCGATCTGAGGACGGAAAGGATTTCTCCTCTGTCAACCATTTCGTTATCCAGAAGAGCGTAGATGCCATAGCCGGATCTGTCAAGTCGTGTACCAGGTTGCGTAATGGTACCTTGCTACTAGAAACTGAGAATGCCTTTCAGGCACAGAAACTGCTTCGAGCCACACTCCTGTACATGTTCCTGTCCGGGTGGAGGCTCACCGAACTTTGAATTCGTCTCGTGGTGTGGTCTATACTAGCTCCCTCGACGGATTGTCTGACGAGGAGATTCAATCTTTCCTCGCTGAGCAGGGCGTGACGGCTGTCCATAGGGTCATGAAAAAGGTCAAAAATGACCTTGTACTGACCCAGACACTTTTCTTGACTTTCGATAGTGTTCAGCTGCCATCGCGCATCAAAGCGGGCTAAGAGGTTATTTCTGTTCCCCCCCCTATGTCCCGACACCTACGCGCTGCTACCAGTGTCAGCGTTTCAATCACACTCGACAGTCTTGTTCCAATGCGGCTAAATGTGTCACTTGTGGCATGGATGCCCATGAGGGTGACTGTCCACCTCCGTCTCCTCGTTGTGTAAACTGTCAGGGTGACCACGCAGCATCCTCCCGCAACTGTCCCATCTATAAGGAAGAACGCTGTATCCAAGAAATTTGGTACAAAGAGAAAGTGTCCACCTCGGCTGCTCGCAAGCTGTTTGCTAGTAGGAAGCCCACACTGCTCCCAGCGGGGAAATACAGTACTGTCCTCGCCTCGCCTCTCCTCGGACTACCAGGGAAGTGGCAACCCAGACATGCGATCTGACCTTCAGCACCACGGTCGTCCATTCGGCCAGTGCTATGATCACGCGCTCGACGTCCCCTCTTTTTCCCATCACCCCACAGACACAAGCCCCTTCATCAGCTTCTGCTAAGACGAAGACCCAGAAGTCAGGTGCATGGGTCTTCAAGAAGGAACTGTCCCATGCAGACTTCCTACGTACCTCGACCTCCCAGCCATCGAGCAGTACTTCCACCAAACGACCTTCCAAGATGGCTTATAGGAAGCAGAGTTCTCCTTCTCCGCCACGGCCCATTTCTCCTCCTGCGCCACCCAGCGGTTGCCGCCCCAGGCCGTCATCCGTTTCGCCTGGCCGCACCGCTGGTAGCCGAACATCTGGCCGTTCACTGGCGGAGGAAGCTCCCCTTCCCAGCCATCTTACCAAGATGGCCGATGAACCTATAGAACCAATGGACGATGACTGTCCGCCTACTGATAGCGGCGGCAGTGCTCGCTCGCAGCCAGGCCCTCAGCAGCCTTTGAGGTGACCCCCTTCTTTCATCTTCCTTTTCTTCTTACGATGACACTTATTCACTGGAATATTCGCAGCATTCGCTCCAGCCGAGAGGACTTGAAGTTGCTGCTCCGCTTGCACTGTCCGCTCGTCGTAGCCCTCCAGGAAACGAAGCTACGCCCATGAGATCAAATTGCCTTGGCACACTACACCTCTGTGCGTTTTGACCTACCCCCTGTGGTAGGTATTCCGGCTCATGGAGGGGTTATGTTGCTGGTCCAGGATGATATTTACTACCATCCCATCACATTGCACACTGGCCTGCAGGCTGTTGCCTTCCGAATTACTCTCCCCAATTTTACATTTTTTGTTTGTACCGTCTACACTCCGTCATCTGCTGTTACCAGGGCAGACGTGATGCAACTTATTGCTCAGCTACCTGCACCATTTTTGTTAACTGGAGACTTCAATGCCCACCATCCCCTTTGGGGCTCTCCAGCATCCTACCCGAGGGGCTCCCTGTTAGCAGACCTTTTCAACCAGCTCAATCTTGTCTGCCTCAATACTGACGCCCCTACTTTTCTTTTGGACACATCTCACACCTATTCCCATTTAGACCTCTCTATATGTAATACCCAACTTGCATGCCCATTTGAGTGGTATGCACTTTCTGATACATATTCGAGCGACCACTTCCCGTGTGTTATCCATCTCCTGCAGCATACCGCCTCTCCGTGCTCATCTAGTTGGACCATCTCCAAAGCAGACTGGGGGCTCTTCTCTTCCAGGGCGACCTTTCACAAACCTTCACCAGCTGCAATCGTCAGGTCACACACCTCAAGGAAGTCATTCTCACAGCTGCTGAATATTCCATCCCTCACCCTTCTTCTCCACGTCGGTACTGGTCCCCTGGTGGACCGCAGCATGTAGAGACGCTTTCGTGCTCGTCAACGTGCTTTACGCACCTTTAAATGCCACCCTACAGCGGCGAATTGTATCACTTATAAACGATTACGTGCACAGTGTCGTCGTATTATTAAAGAAAGCAAGAAAGCCAGCTGGGCTGCTTTCACAATCACCTTCAACAGTTTTACTCCTTCTTCTGTTGTCTGGGGTAGCCTGCGCCGGCTATCTGGCACTAAGGTCCACTCACCAGTTTCTGGCTTGACGGTCGCGAATGACATCCTTGTGGCCCCTGAGGGTGTCTCCAACGCCTTTGGCCGCTTTTTCGCCGAGGTTTCGAGCTCCGCTCATTACCACCCTGCCTTCCTCCCCCGCAAACAGGCAGAGGAGGCTAGGCCACCTAACTTCCGCTCCTCGAATCGTGAAAGATATAATGCCCCATTCACCATGCGGGAACTCGAAAACGCACTTGGCCGATCACGGTCCTCCGCTCCAGGGCCTGATTCTATTCATATTCAGATGCTGAAGCAGCTTTCTCCTGCGGGTGAAGGTTTTCTTCTTCGTACTTACAATTGCATCTGGATTGAGGGACATGTTCCCGCATGCTGGCGCGAGTCTATTGTTGTCCCGATCCCTAAGCCGGAAAGGACAAGCACTTGCCTTCCAGTTATCGACCCATCTCGCTTACCAGCTGTGTCTGTAAAGTGATGGAGCGAATGGTTAACTCTCGTTTGGTTTGGCTGCTCGAGTCTCGACGCCTACTTACCAATGTACAATGTGGATTTCGTAGGCGCCGCTCTGCTGTTGACCATCTGGTTACCTTGTCGACCTTCATTATGAATAACTTCTTGCGGAAGCACCCAACCGCGGCTGTGTTCTTCGATTAGGAGAAGGCTTATGACACCTGTTGCAGGGCGGGCATTCTCCGCACCATGCATACATGGGGCCTTCGCGGTCGCCTCCCTCTTTTTATTCGTTCCTTTTTAATGGATCGACAGTTCGGGGTACGTGTGGGTTCTGTCCTGTCCGACACCTTTCGCCAGGAGAATGGGGTGCCACAGGGCTCAGTTTTGAGCGTCGCTCTCTTCGCCATAGCGATCAATCCAATAATGGATTGCCTCCCAGCTGATGTATCAGGCTCCCTTTTCGTGGACGATTTTACCATCTATTGCAGCGCGCAGCGTACGTTTCCTGGAGCGCTGTCTTCAGCGTTCTCTGGATCGTCTTTACTCCTGGAGTGTCACCAATGGCTTCCATTTTTCTGCCGAGAAGACGGTCTGTATTAACTTATGGCGCTACAAAGAGTTTCTCCCACCGTCCTGAAGACTTGGTCCCGTTGCTCTCCCATTCATGGAGACAACAAAATTTTTAGGTCTTACATTTGACAGGAAACTTAGTTGGTCTCCACATGTGTCATATTTGGCTGCCCGTTGTACCCGTTCTCTAAATGTCCTCCGTGTTCTATGTGGTATGTCATGGGGAGCGGATCGAACCGTCCTACTTCGCCTATATCGGTCGATCGTCCGCTCCAAGCTGGATTATGGGAGCTTCGTATACTCCTCTGCACGGCCATCCATCTTACGCCGCCTCAACTCCATACAACATCGGGGTTTACGACTTGCGATCGGAGCGTTTTATACGAGTCCCGTAGAGTCTTCATGCTGACGCTGGCAAATTGCCACTCACCTACCGGCGCGATATACTGCTTTGTCGGTATGCCTGTAAGCTACTGTCAATGCCTGACCACCCGTCTTATCGTTCCTTTTTTGACGACTCTCTCGACAGTCAGTACGGGTTGTATGTCTCTGCCCTGCTACCCCCTTGGAGTTCGCTTTCGTCGCCTCCTTCAACACCTTAATTTTTCACTCCCTGCAACCTTTCGAGTGGGCGAGAGCCACACGCCACCTTGGCTGCAGGCTCAGGTTCGCGTTCACATTGACCTCAGCTCGCTCCCAAAAGAGGTTACCCCCGGTTCGGTCTACCACTCCTGTTTTGTTGAACTTCGTTCGAAGTTCATTAACATGACCTTCATTTATACAAATGGCCAAAGACCAATGACGGGGTCGGGTGTTCTTTTATTGTCGGGGCACAAAGTTTCAAATACCAGCTCCATGGCCATTGTTCGGTCTTCACAGCTGAGCTCTTTGCCCTCTACCAGGCTGCTCTTTACATCTGCCGCCACCGCCATTCTGCTTATGTCATCTGCTCTGATTCCCTGAGCGCCATCCAGAGCCTCAGTGATCCGTATCCGGTTCACCCTTTCGTGCACCGGATCCAACGCTCTCTTCCGCAGCTGGTGGACGTCAGTTTTCCGGTTAGCTTTATGTGGGTTCCTGGTCATGTCGGTATCCCTGGGAACGAAGCTGCAGATGCTGTGGTCCTCCAGCCTTGGACAGCCTCTTGTTGTGTCCTTTCGTCAGATTGTAGCAGGGCAATTTGTCAGCGCATTTTATCGCTGCGGCATGCCGATTGGGTTGCACTTACAGACAACAAGCTTCGGGCCTTGAAACCTCTTCCCTCGGCTTGGACGTCGTCCTCCCGCCCTTCTCGATGGGAGAAGGTCGTTTTGGCCCGGTTACGAATTGGACACTGCCGGTTCAGCCATCACCATCTGCTGACGGCTGCGCCAGTGCCGTTCTGCCCATGAGGGCAGTTGCTGACAGTCCGCCACATTTTAACGTCCTGTTCGGATTTTAACACACAGCTTCTTGATCTTGGCCTGCCATGTACTCTAGATACCATTTTAGCTGATGACCCACAAACAGCTGCTCGCGTTTTTCGTTTTATCAACTTGACAACCCTCTCCAAGGACATTTGATTATGCTGGTTTTTAATCCTATGCCTGTGAGTCTGTCTTTTATCATGTATTCCCTTTTAGTTGCTGTTTTAAACTTGTGCCTTGCGGTGCATTCCTAATGTAGTCTGGGCACTAATGACCATTGAAGTTGTGCGCCCTAAAACCACAAAAAAAGACAAACAAAAAAAAATCTGCTCTTCCAAGTCCTTTGCTGTCTGACAGAATTACAATGTCATCAGTGAACCTCAAAGTTTTGATTTCTTCTCCATGGACTTTAATACCTACTCCGGACTTTGGGTTTTTTTTTCATTACTGCTTGCTCAGTATACAGATTGAATAAGATCGGGGATAGGCTACAACCCTGTCTCACTCCATTCACAACTGCTGCTTCCCTTTCATGCCCCTCGATTCTTATAACTGCCATCTGCTTTCTGTACAAATTGTAAATTGCCTTTCGCTCCATGTATTTTACCCCTGCTGCCTTCAGAATTTGAAAGAGACTATTACAGACAACATTGTCAAAAGCTTTCTCTGTCTACAAATGCTAGAAACATAGGTTTGCCTTTCCTTAATCTTTCTTCTTAGATAAGTCATAGGGGTCAGTATTGCCTCACGTGTTCCAACATTTCTACGGAATCGAAACTGATCCTCCCTGAAGTTGGCTTCTACCAGTTTTTCCATTCATCTCTAAAGAATTCTTGTTAGTATTCTCCAGCTGTGACTTATTAAACTGATAGTTCGGTAATTTTCACATCTGTCAACACCTGCTTTCTTTGGGATTGGAATTATTATATTCTTCTTGAAGTCAGAGGGAATTTTGCCTGTCTCGTACATCTTGCTCACCAGATGGTAGAGTTTTGTCGGGACTGGCTCTACCAAGGCTGTCAGTAGTTCTGATGGAATGTTGTCTACTCCTGAGGCCTTGTTTCGACTTAGGTCTTTCAGTGCTCTGTCAAACTCTTCACGCAGTATCATATCACCCATTTCATCATCATCTACCTCCTCCTTCCATTTCCATAATACTGTCCTCAAGAACATCGCCCCTGTATAGACCCTCTATATACTCCTTCCACCTTTCTGCTTTCCCTTCTTTGACTTGAACTGGATTTCCATCTGAGCTCTTGATATTCATGCAAGTGGTTCTTTTTTCTCCAAAGGTCTCTTTAATTTTCCTGTAGGCAGTATCTGGCTTACCCCTTATGAGATAAGCCTCTACATCCATACATTTGTCCCCTAGCCATCCCTGCTTAGCCATTTTGCACTTCGTGTCGATCTCATTTTTGAGACGTTTGTATTCCTTTTTGCCTGCTTCACTTTCTGCATTTTTGTATTTTCTCCTTTCATAAATTAAATTCAGTACCTATTCTGTTATCCAAGGGTTTCTACTAGCCCTCGTCTTTCTACCTACTTGATCCTCTGCTGCCTTCACTATTTTATTCCTCAAAGCTACCCATTCTTCTTCTACTGTATTTCTTTCACCCATTCCTGTCAGTTGTTCCGTTATGTTTTCCTTGAAACTCTGTACAACCTCTGGTTTAGTCAGTTTATCCAGGCCCCATCTCCTTAAATTCCCTCCTTTTTTGCAGTTTCTTCAGTTTTAATCTACAGGTCATAACCAATAGATTGTGGTCAGAATCCACATCTGCTCTTGGAAATGTCTTACAATTTAAAACCTGGTTCCTAAATCTGTCTTACCATTATATAATCTATCTGTAACCTTTTAGTATCTCGAGGGTTCTTCCATGTATAGAACCTTCTTTCATGATTCTTGAACCAAGTGTTAGCTATGATTAAGTTATGCTCTGTGCAAAATTCTACCAGGCGGCTTCCTGTTTCATTTCTAAGCCCCAATATGATTGGTTATTCTTGTATTTGGCTGTTGTGTGCCTAATGACATTAATATTTCCATTTTATATACCTTCTTTCATTTGATTGCTTGTATTTTACAGATATTTCTTTCATAGGGAATGCCTCAACACATTCAACATTTTTCTTTCTTTAAGTATCTTCAGAAACAGAATCTATATAAGCAAACTCAATTGTTATGTTACATCCTAGTGATGAAATTATCTATGCTAAAGCTACTATCTATTGAGGTTACTTGTGTTGTTTCATCCTTAAAATGGTCACCTAATGCTATAATAGTAATCTTCATTACTTTTTTTCCATGTACTACTTTCCTTTCAATGTTGTTATGATCTTTCCTTTAATACTAATCATAAACCATTGGGATTAAATGACAATATGTAATTAATTCAGCAGCTTAATTTTGACTTTTTATTCATGAAGTCTTTTTTTTTTTTTCTTCACGCATGACAGCTGCTCTAAACAAGTGCCGGTGTAACCAAAAACTATCCAATAATTCTGACCTCTTACCCAAACTTTAAAATAAGCAAAAAGTACTTTCATGATCGCTTGGTGGCTAACAATTGCTCTTCCCCTCTGTGTGTTACAGCCTTTGATGGTCGCTCATTAGTTTTATTTAAGAGTGAAAGATATGAAACATAGTTCATTGTATCTGAAGGATCTGTTAATTTCAACTCTTCTCAAACTGTTAAAAAATCTTTTTAACACTCTGTGTCAGCAGTGCGCTACAAATCTCAGATTCCATAATGAATTAACAAGTGCCTTCTAACAAAATACATTGGACACAAGTCTACCTCATGAGCTCAATACTATTCGCCAACTGATACCATATACAACAAGGAATTTTTCTTCCTTGCAAGAATGTTCTGCATAGGATCAATAGTACACTAGACTGGAAAAAAATTGGGCCCAATAGCATTACAAATAGTCATGAAACGAAATAACCTCAATCAATCATTTCATTGATGTATACCAATCACAATATAAATCCTCCAGGATTTAACAACTCAACTTTGGCCCTCCAAATACTCTCACATTCATAAAAATCTCGAATAACATTCAGCTCTGAGTCACAGTTATGTCAAATTCTCAAAATACTCCTAGGAACCTGTGTTGACTTCTTAAGAAATTAGCAAAATTCAGTTATTGAACCATAGTATCCCCTGTTAGTCAATTTGTCTCATCGACTCACCTGACCTTACACATTTGACCCTACCTGACAGCTGATGTTAGGATACCTGCGGCAGGCAGCTTTTGCATACTCTGACCTAATTAATACTGCCTATTAGAACTGTGTCCAAAAATTTATGTGAACCATTAAAATGATCAACAAAGAGCGCTATTGCCACTCGTAACAATTTTTGTATTGTAATCGTTTGCTGTTGTCTCTTCTCGGTGGCTGCCCTGTGTTCTCTTCTCTGCTGCTTGGGAGGCTGCTTAATTGGAGACACCTGACGGGCAACATTTGTCAGCATCTCTCCTCTAGCCACAATTCTATACCATTTTCAAACAACACTACATAAATATATACACTACTGGTCATTAAAATTGCTACACCAAGAACAAATGCAGATGATAGATGGGTATGCATTGGATAAATACATTATACTAGAACTGGCATGTGATAACACATCCACGCAATTTGGGTGCCAGACCCTGAGAAATCAGTACCCAGAACAACCACCTCGGGCCGTAATAATGGCCTTGATATGCCTGGGCATTGAGTCAAGCAGAGCTTCGATGGCGTATAGAGGTACAGCTACGCATGCAGTTTAAACACGATACCACAGTTCATCAAGAGTAGTGACTGGCGTATTGTGACGATACAGTTGCTCAGCCACCATTGACCAGACGTTTTCAATTGGTGAGAGATCTGGAGAATGTGCTGGCCAGGGCAGCACTCGAACATTTTCTGTATCCAGAAAGGCCCGTACAGGACCTGCAACATGCGGTCTAGCATTATCCTGCTGAAATGTAGGGTTTTGCAGGGATCAGATGAAGGTTATAGCGACGGGTCGTATCACAGCTGAAATATAGCGTCCACTGTTCAAAGTGCCGTCAATGCGAACAAGAGGTGACAAAAACGTGTAACCAATGGCACTCCATACCATCACTCTGGGTGATACACCAGTATAGCGATGATGAATGCATGCTTCCAATGTGCATTCACCATGATTTAGCCAAACACAGGTGCGACCATCATGATGCTGTAACCAGAACGTGGATTCATCCGAAAAAATGACGTTTTTCCATTCGTGCACCCAGGTTCATCATCGAGTACACCATCACAGGCAGTCCTGTCTGTGATGCAGCATCAAGGGTAACCACAGCCATGATCTCAGAGCTGATAGTCCATGCTGCTGCAAACATCGTCGAACTGTTGGTGCAGATGGTTGTTGTCTTGCAAACGTCCCCATCTGTTGACTCAGGGATAGAGACGTGGCTGCACGTTCTGTTACAGCAATGCGGATAAAATGCCTGTCATCACGACTTCAAGTGCTACCTGGCCATTGGGATCCAGCACGGCATTCCGTATTACCGTCTTGAACCCACCGATTCCATATTCTGCTAACAGTCATTGGATATTGACCAACGTGAGTGGCAATGTCGCGATACGACCAACCGCAATAGCGATAGGCTAAAATCCGACCTTTATCAAAGTCGGAAATGTGATGGTACGTATTTCTCATCCTTACATGAGGCATCACAACAATGTTTCAACAGGCAACGCCGGTCAATTGCTGTTTGTGTATGAGAAATCGGGTGGAAACTTTCCCATGTCAGCACATTGTAGGTGTCGCCACCAGCACCAACCTTGTGTGAATGCTCTTAAAAGCTAATCTTTTGCATATCGCAGCATCTTCTTCCTGTCAGTTAAATTTCGCATCTGGGGCAATTTTAATGGCCAATAGTGTGAAATGACCAACTTTTATTTAACGATCTCTTTACAGATTGAACATGTATATAAGGGTCAGGCAAAAGTCTACATTTTACTGTGATGTCAACTATAACATATTGTGACCTGTTACAAGTTTTCAGTTTTGTAACTATGTAATTCCCGAGGTATTTTATACCTAAATTTTCTTTCAATATCTTCTTTTAGTGCATGTAATTTGTCTGTAATATAGTGAACATATATACTTATTTTTTATTTTTTGTGTTATTTCAATACAGTGAAAATGGAAGAGAATTTCCCGTGACAAAAATTAAATCGCGGCCAAAGAAAGACCTAATTCGTACCAGAAGTGGGGCCTTATGTAGGCTAGGCGATATGTCAAGTGACAGTGGTAAGTATGTCTAAGGTTATATATCTTACTTTGAAGGAATTATGTTTCTGGGAAAGAGTATTGGAAATTTTCTTGTATATCTGATACTGGCACAATAGAAATAATATCGAATTGAGGGAGACCACTCTCTGAAGTGAAAGTTAATTAATTTTTTTGATAATACCAACTCTGTTACCATGTTACATTTGTATATCTGTGAGGAAATACAAAATGTACAGAGGGAAAATTAGAAGCTATGGAATAACTTGTAACACAAGTACATACTTGTATGTTCTATTGTTAACACTTCATCACATATGTAGCATTGTGTGAATGGACTGCAATTAGAGCTGGCTGATGCTAAATTCCAGTTGTGAAATGGTCTTGGCAAATTGCAGTGCAGGTGCCTCAAATTGCAAGCTGGAATATTTTCAGTCTAGGGAACTTCATGGAAAAGAATGAAAAATCTCTGAAAAGTAACGGAGACCATACAAGTAGGTAGGCAGTCTGTGTGTTAGTGCAACTTGTACAATCCTGGATCTGTCTGTGCAGGAAAGTGCCATAAGAAATTAAGTCTATCCTGCAGGGAGAGTAGCTTAGATCTGATAAGCTGTCATCTGAATCCCCCATGGCATCTTTTCTGCTGCTTGTGTAGGATCACAAGCACGGTGCCCATAAATCATACACTGACCTCATTATATGATCTTTCTGTCCCAGATTGTCTGTTTTCCACCACATAGTCACGTTTTCCCAGCCTAAAATCAGCGACTATGGCTTTTCAGGGTCCCAGTTGCTATCAAGTTTAACTTTCACTTGTTCCTGTGTGGATATTGTGGTTGTCTAAAACTAGTATTGATATCTAAACTCATTTGTGACTACAGTACGACAAATAAGTATTGCCTCAAATATTATTATTATTTGCTTATCATGAAAGATGGCTCTTCTCATGCAATTTGTTGACCACTTCATCAGCTGTTCTCATATATCATTTTTTATCTGTTTCATAGTATATGAATATTTTTGTATTATTAGTTTTGCTGCTGAATTATGAAACTTGACTGGAACTAATCTTAATAATGACTGAAGCCCTCATAATTCAATTTTTTGAATCTGTGAAGCCTTCTATTTGCATTTGTGTAATTAATATTCCAAAAGTTCATTTTTAATATTACCTTTCTCCATATTTCTCTTTCTCATAAATTATATTCTCCCTGGTCTGGTCATTTCAACAGCTTTATAATATAAATTTGTCTTGCATTCCATTGCTGTTTTCTACCTTTATAAAAAGTTGCAGTGACTTTTTGTTTATGGAAAATAAATTATTAAAGACAAGAGATGGTTCAAGCATCAGATACCCATGTGCAACTGCTATATTAAAAAGAAAAAAAAGTCCAATAACAGTAGTTTTCCTCTTCTGACATTGATTATAGTAATTTATGTAATGGAATTAATACATCATTATAGATATGCCATTAATTTTGTGCTGCTATTAAATTAAGTTATTAATATGTTTTTGTCCATTGGCCTTGTCCCGTTGGCCTTGTCCCGTTGGCCTTGTCCCGTTGGCCTTGTCCCGTTGGCCTTGTCCCGTTGGCCTTGTCCCGTTGGCCTTGTCCCGTTGGCCTTGTCCCGTTGGCCTTGTCCATACAATGTAGCAAAACATGTGTTAGTCCCTTTTCCAGTTCAGATTATGATAATTTTACTTTTTGTATCACTTGTTAGAAATGAAAACTTCACAATATGGGAAAATGTGAATTCAGGTGTAAATTAGTTCACAATGAATGCATGGTAAACTTTGATCAGTTTTTTTATTCCTTCTGTTTAAAGTGGTAAATATCATCTCACTTTCTATTTTTCTGTAGGAGTTAATGCAGGTTTGGTTGTTACTGACTGTTGTAAGACTTAACCAGTGGGCCCTCATTCTTTATGCATATCCACAACTGTTACAGGCATATTATTCAGAAACACACGACCTATGTAATTATTTATAATATTATGTGACAGGTGTGTGCTAATGCAGTTGAAATAGTAGTTTGTGACCAATGTGTGGAGAACTCGTTTTGTATTTTCAGTGGAGCAACTGTAGTAGGGGCAGGGGAAGGGATTCTTTGAGAGACACACTCAGGGCTATGTAAATTGTTTGTCAAAAGATATGAAGATCACTGGACAAGGGGCAAAGATTTGTGTCCTTCAACTTGTGACAGGGGGAGCAAACATTCAGTTAGAGAATTTAAAGGTGAAAAACAGAATTTAGAGTGTCGGCAGATTAACTAAGAATGGGGATGAAAGAGAGCTAAAGATCAGAAATAGCCTGTTACCTGTTTAAGGGGAGAAGCCTTGTTCAGATAGATGAACAATCACAGGCAAAATCAACTTATTCAAATAAGCTTACTATGTTGCATTAGAATGTTACTGGACTTGAAAACAAACCTCATTACCTCTTATCTGTTCAGTCAGTGTCTAGAATTGTGTTACAAATATTCATTTGCCGCTTCAGTCTGTGTATATACGTCGTATGTGTTTGACACTCAAAAATGTCTCTGGAACTGTATAGATTCATTTTATTAAAGCACCTATGTCTGGAATTTGGCCAGGATTCCCTAATTTGTTCCGTGCTGAAGTGATATTCCAATACAGTTGGAGAGTCTCTGCAATGCTATCAGTATCTAAGGGGAATACCAAGTAGGATGAGGCATAATGGGAATTTGCATTGTGGAGGGAGGCACACTAGGGTAGTTCATGTAGTTGTACAGAACCACTGTGCCAAGGTGGCATTGTGTTTGCCACATCTGTCTACTGAACGGGACACCGGGGTTCAAATTGCAGGTTCAGTACAATGTGTGCCTGGTGTTATGTCAAATGGTACTGTTTACACTGATGCAGAAGCAGTTGCCAAACACATTGCTCTGTATTATGCTTGAAACTCAGTGTCTGAAACTTATTGACCTACCTTTTGTGTCCTAAGACAGCAGATAGAGCAAAAGCATTTATCTTGTACTACATGTTACTTGCAGCTATATAATGCTCCATTCAGAAATTGAGAATTTTTCAGTGTCCTAGTCCACTGCCATGATACAGCCCCAGGGTGGAACCACATCCACAACCAAATTATGAAGCACCTATTGGTAGATTGTCAGCATCATATCCTTGCCATCTTTAGCCACATCTGGAGCATGGGCGAGTTCCTATTGCAGTGGCAAGAAAGCATCACCATCCCAGTACTAAAACCACCCTCTAGAGATGTATAGTTATCGCCCAATTACTCTCGCCAATATTCTCAGTAAGTTGCTTGAATACGTGGCGAGCTGGCAGCTGGGCAGCTGTGTTGGGCTCCTTTAGTTGGGGTGTCTGCCCACTCTTTCCCAGAGCAATTTTCTCTGAATCCATTCCATTACTGGTAGTCTGGTTTACCTGGAGTCTGTCAGCCACACAGCTATTGCCTGACATTGACATCTTATGGCCATTTTCTTCAACCTGCGAAAGGTTTACGACACCATGTGACTACATCACATCCTTGCTACTTAACACAAGTGGAGTCTCTGGGATCTGTTCGAAATTTTTATCCAGAACTTCTTGTAGTATTGTGCTTTCTGGGTTCAAGATGATACTTCCTACCCTCCATATAAAAGAGAATGGTGTCCCCCAGGGCTCTGTACTGGGTCTCCCTTTCTTTCTAGTGGCTGTCAATGGTCTAGCAGTAGCTGTGGGGTCCTCAAAATTACCCTCTGGTATACTTGCCTCTGCTATTCCTCCTCTAATGTGGGCATCACTGAATGTCAACTGCCAGGTGCCATATGATACACGCAGTTATGGGCCCTCACCTTTGGCTATCAGATTTTGGCCCCCGTGACAAACACTGCGCGCTACTGTCAATATTGTACAATTCATTCAAAACCAGAACTTCACCCTGCTGACCAATGTTGTGGAGACTTACCACTTTTTAGGACTGGTCTTTAATGCTCAGTTTAAATGGATTCCCTATCTTCACCAGCTTAAGTGAAAGTGCTGGCTGCACCTTAATACACTTTACTGCCTGAGTAACATCACATGGGGTGCAGATCACACTACTTTTCTACAGCTTTACAAAGCCCTGGTACAGTCCCGTCTCAATAATGGGGGTCTGGCATACCATTTGACATCACCCTCAGCAATGCAGACACTGGATTCGATACACTACTGCAGGGATTGACTTGTGACAGGAGCCTTCTGAACTAGCCTTGTGAACAGGTTACTCATGTAGGATTGGGTCCCTCCATTGCAGATTGGGTGCCAACAACTGGTTTTCATGTATGTTACACAGGTTTGCATGTCCCCTAAGCATCTGAACTAGCATCTCCTCCTTCCAAACATGGAAATCAATCGCCCACAATGGCAGCCCAGATCAGGGATTATGATAACCATCTGCATCTGGTCTGTTGTCTCTTGAATTTCTACAACCTCTCCTCCAGGCCCACACATCTACACTTCTGTGGTGCATCCATTGGCCACAGCTTCATCTTGACCTGTCACAAGTTCTGAAAGACTCAATTCAGTTTGAGGCCCGCCATTCTTGGTGAA
Source organism: Schistocerca piceifrons (assembly GCF_021461385.2). Lineage (NCBI taxonomy): Eukaryota > Metazoa > Arthropoda > Insecta > Orthoptera > Acrididae > Schistocerca > Schistocerca piceifrons. Next base: position 5,541,830 of record NW_025728275.1, read on the forward strand.
TTCTGGGGTTCAGAAGTAATCTATAGTGACGGTCACTTGTCATGTAGGCTTTGCTTATACTCGTGTGGGACTTACTGAATTGTGCTCCTTGCCGGATGACACAAATGTTTTCACAGTGGAGTTGGTAGCTGTGTTTTGTGCTCTTCAGCATGTCTGTTCCTGCACCAGTGAGTCCTTTATCATCTGCAGTGACTCCCTGACCAGTTAGCAAGCTCTCAACCAGTATTACCCTAACCATTACATGGTAATGGCTAGCTGGGATTCTGTGTGTGCCCTTGAATAATGTGGACACATAGTGGCCTTTCTCTGGACAATGTGCCATGTTGGGGTTTGGGGGAATGAACTTGGTGATAGCTTAACCAGACTGCACTTGCTGATGGCTTAGCCAAACTGGCTACCAACAAGCCAATCCTTGAGATAGGTATTCTGGAAGACGACCTCCAGTTGGTATTAAACTGTCAAGTCTTAGAGATCTGGTGTGTAGAGTGGGTCAGGCTATCTTCACAAAACAAACTATGGGTGATATTGGAGAATACAAATTGGTTGAGGTCTTATGTGCTGGTCTCTAGAAAGGACTCCACTGTCCTTTGCAGCACTACATAGTTTACACTTGACCAACTCATGGTCATCTTCTCCATCATGAGGACACACCCCAGTTCATTGTGGTTACAGTTTGACAGTGATCCACATTTTGCTGGACTGTCCCAATCTATCAACACTGTGGCAGACTCTCAATCTCTGTGACTTGCTACCCATTGTAGTAGGAGATGATGCTTCAATGGCTGACGTAGTTTTATGTTTTATTTGTGAAGGGGGCTTTTACCCCTCACTGTAAGGAAGGGCCACTTAGTCTTATCAGCCCACTGACAAGTTGGCAGAATGCTCTGTTGTCTACTTTGTCCAGAGTGTCTGTGGCTGTCCGAACTGGCCCTTGCCCTACCTGATCTTTTACTCTTCCTGCCCTCCCAACCTTTCATGTGGTCAGTTCACCTTGTTTGTCTTAAATCTATACACTCTTCTCTTGCCCCATTAATCTAGGAGTTAATGGTTATACCTCACTGGGAGTAGAAAAGAGCTCATAGGACTCAGAGGGATGAAGGACATGGAAATTGTGTAATGGTATGCTAATGTTCCAAGACACATTTGAGCTTCACACACAGTTGTTGATCTTATTTAGAGTGGATAGACCACAACAATTCACATATGATTCAGTGTGTGGTATTAGAGAAATCCACTATGGAGGATGGGGATGGGGAAGGATGGGGTACTGGTGCTGTGTTAGGTGTATGATGGTGTGATAGTTGGGTAACCTTGTTCATCACTTCGAAAATGAGGTGACTGTTTGCTATGAACATATTCACATAGTGGCTGCAAAGAGATGGAAGCATTAGGTTTGTTGTTGTGGTTAATTAGAATGGGATGGAGTTGTATGGTGTGTGGAGGGTACAGTGTTAGCAATGCTGTTCACACACTGTTGAGCAATTATTTAGATGACAGAAATTAGATCTGAATTGAAATGTGACTGACAACATAAGATTGTTTTTTAAATTATGTTCCAATATACATGTTTATTAGTGAAAACCTCCTATAACAAAGGACATGACAAACTAACTTATATTTATATAGCTTTTAAAGCTCAAAATAATTACTTTAAAAATTCGGTAGATCACTAGTAGTAGTAGTAATAGTAATAGTAATAGTAATAGTAATACTAATACTAATACTAGTAGTAGTAGTAGTAGTAGTAGTAGTAGTAGTAGTAGTAGTAGTAACAATAATAATAATAATAATAATAATCCCGTGGAGGCCCGGGAAAAGAATAGGCCTCCGGTATGTTCTGCCAGTCATAAAAGGCGATGAAAAGAACAAACCACTAATAGGGCTAACCGCCCTTCTAGTGTGATGAGTTGGTTCAGGACAGAACTAAAGAAGCCTCGGACAAGCGCCATCATGGTCGGGGACGACGCTTGAACCCTATGCCCGCCCACAATGGTAACAACACTGCTAGCTAACTGGAAACTGATTTAAATCCAAATAGAGGTGTTTTGCAGGATATGCTTCCTGCAACCACCCTAGAAGGAAAACAGACAGAGGATGAGATGGTCAGATGTTCCGTTATTACCAAGCAACAAACCTAGGACCAACACAACTGGATACAGATCACAAGTATATGCAACATATATTACCAGAAACCCAGAATTAAAATTTTTAACAGAACGACGACTACCTGATCAGATCCGTGTAATAATCAAAAATAACAGGATACCACAGTCAGAATTAGAAAACATCAAACAAGTACAACAAATACTGGAACAAAATAATGTGCAATCAGAAGAAGAAGAAAATACAGTAATGGACTCAAACATCCCAGAGCAAAGAAACAAAGAACAACATGCATCAATTAGACAGAGGAAAACGAAATCTTAAGACAGCCACCAGAACAAGTACAAATAGAATACGAAGTGACACACATGTTAGATATGGAAGAAAAATTTCAGCTGACATACATAGAATACAAAGACACAAATACAGACATTAGACCATTCTTGCATGGACTGCCAAATAACCCACAAGTTGGAACAACAATAACAACTATCAACACAATCATACACAACAAGATAAATTAAAAACAACTATGGAAGAGTTACAACTACTGGTTTATGTAAGAGCACTTACTACACTAAATATACACACTAGGCAGAAATCAGAACCAACCAACACACAGAAGAAATCCACAAAGTGAGCATGGCAACACAGGCTACAGATCAGAATAGAAAAACTGAGAATAGACATCGGACAGCTAACACAATTTTTAAGAAATGAAATATCAGACAAAAATAGAAAAAGGTTAGGTAAAATCTCACAACAAGAAGCGATAGAGCAGATAGATGAAAAGAAGCAGAAATTACAAGCATTGGCCAAACAACTTGGAAGATACAAAAAAGTGAAAATAGAAGGAAACAAAACCAAACATTCAACACAAACCAAAAGAAATTTTACCAGACAATAGATAACACACACATTAAAATGGACAATCCACCAAACATAACAGACATGGAACACTTCTGGAGCAACATATGGACAGACACATACAAGATGATACCACAAATGCCTGAAGTGATAATTTTGCAACTTGAAGTCACGCAAGCAATTAATTCTACTCACAATTGGAAAGCCTCTGGAAAAGATAAAATAGCAAATTTCTGGCTAAAGTAGTTCACCTCAATACATTCACATCTAACTAAATTATTTAAGTTACATTGCAGACCCATACACATTCCCTGATAAACTTACACAAGGAGTAACTTATCTGAAACCTAAAGATCAAGCAGACACAGAAAACCCCATAACATGCCTACCAACAATATACAAACTATTAACTTCAGTCATTACACAGAAATTAATGACACATACAACACAGAACAAAATTATAAATGAAGAACAAAAAGGCTGTTGCAAAGGAGCACAAGGATGTAAAGAGCAACTGATAATAGATGCAGAGATGATGTATCAAGCTAAAACTAAAAGGTCACTACACTACGCATACATTAATTACCCAAAAGCTTTTGATAGTGTACCCACTCATAGTTACTACAAATATTGGAAGTATACAAAGTAGATCCTAAATTGATACAGTTCCTAAACACAGTAATGTAAAATTTGAAAACCACACTTAATATTCAAATATCACATCACAGCCAATACAGATTAAGCGTGGAATATACCAAGGAGATTCAGTAAGTCCTTTCTGGTTCTGCCTTGCTCTGAACCCACTATCCAAGATGCTAAATAATACAAATTATGGATACAACATTACTGGAACATACCAACAAAAAATCACACATTTGCTACACATGGACGATCTAAAACTACTGGCAGCAACAAATCAACAACTCAACCAATTACTAAAGATAAGAGAAGTATTCAGCAATGATATAAATATGGCTTTCGGAAAAGACAAATGTAAGAAAATAGCATAGTCAAGGGAAAAACACACTAAACAAGAAGATTATGTGTTGGATAACCACAGCGACTGCATAGAAGCGATGGAAGAAACAGATGCCTATAAATATCTAGGATACAGGCAAAAACTAGGAATAGATAATACAAATATTAAAGAAGAACTAAAAGAAAAATATAGACAAAGACTAACAAAAATACTGAAAACAGAATTGACAGCAAGAAACAAGACAAAAGCTATAAATACTTATGCTATACCAATATTGACCTATTCATTTCGAGTAGTGAAATGGAGTAACACAACTCGAAGCACTCAATACACTTACATGATCACAATGCCACAAATATAGAATACATCACTTACATTCAGCAACAGAAAGATTCACATTAAGCAGAAAGGAAGGAGGAAGGAGATTTATCAACATAAAAAACCTACATTATGGACAGGTAGACAATTTAAGAAAATTCTTTCTAGAATGAGCAGAAACTAGCAAAATACACAAAGCAATCACTCATATAAATACATCGGTTACTCCATTGAAATTTCATAGCCACTTCTACAACCCTTTAGACCACATAACATCATCAACAGATACGAGGAAAGTAAATTGGAAAAGGAAACACTACATGGCAAGCACCCTTATTATCTAACACAGCCACACGTCAATCAAGACGCATCCAACACATGGCTAAGTAAAGGCAATATATACAGTGAGATGGAAGGATTCACGATTGCAATACAGGATCAAACAATAAACACCAGGTATTACAGCAAGCATATTATTAAAGATCCCAATACCACAATAGATAAATGCAGACTTTGCAAACAACAAATAGAAACAGTAGATCACATCACAAGTGGATGTACAATACTAGCAAATACAGAATACCCCAGAAGACATGACATTGAAGCAAAAATAATACATCAACAGCTTGCCTTACAACATAAACAACACGTTCCCACATACAAGTATGCACCACAAAAAGTACTGGACAATGATGAATACAAATTATACTGGAACAGAACCATTATAACAGATAAAACAACACCACATAACAAACCTGACATCATACTCACCAATAAAAAGAAGAAATTAACACAACTAATTGAAATATCCATACCCAATACAACGAATATACAAAAGAAAACAGGAGAAAAAATTGAAAAATACAGCCAACTGGCTGAGGAAGTCAAGGACATGTGGCATCAGGATAAAGTTGACATTATACCAATTATACTATCAACTACAGGAGTCATACCACACAATATTCACCAGTACATCAATGCAATACAGCTACATCCAAACTTATATATACAACTACAGAAATCCGTAATTATTGATACATGTTCAATTACCCGAAAGTTCCTAAATGCAATATAACATATACCGTACAGTTAAAAGGAAGTGACACTTGATCAAGGTCCACGTCTCTTTCCATTTTTAACCAGACTTAACGTCTGAGAAAGTAAAGGAATAATAATAATAATAATAATAATAATAATAATAATAATGAAAATAATGAAAATAATGAAAATAATGAAAATAATGAAAATAATGAAAATAATGAAAATAATGAAAATAATAATATTCTGAGTATATTCGTGCACTGGACTTTGACTAAATGATTGCAAAGCTTGAGGGCTCTACCCTCCCCTTCTCCTCCACCCCCCCCCCCCCCCATCTTTTTCCTTTTTCCTTCTTTCTAAACTAGCAGAAGCGTAGTAGATGTATTTATTACTCATTTCATACCACTGCTAGACACACACACACTCTTCTTCAGCAAGTGTTGTCACAAGGAATCTGAGTGCACCACAGCCAGGTTACAAATGTAGGACCAGGTGCTCTCTAGCAGCCAAACACCTAACTGTCAGTGCTGAAATGGATATAAGGAGGACCTAATTTTTCTATGTTACGTTCTTCAGTTTTCCAAGTATACATAGCAGTTGAAGTTTCTGATAAAATAGTAAGAATGAGGTAACTTGCGGTTTCATGGTAAGGGGTTTGAATTCCTTTTTAAATAAGAACTTGAGGTCTTTGATCCCTGCATTAAAATGATTATTTTCTTATTTATGCCTAGCAGTCTATTCTAGCAACGACTCTGATATGTCTCATATGAATATCCTAATAATGTAGAAAGCAAAACAAAAATAAAACAATGATAGCTATGAGGAGGAGGACCATCCAGTTAATTTTCCATGCTTTGAATTTGCGGTTTTAGGGTGGCTTATTCACATTTTCTTACACCTGTCATATTTAAGGCTTTTGCCACTTTGGCAACTCGGCAACTCTTACACAGCATTTTCAAAATGAAATCTGTGCTGCTAGATTGTTAGGCCATTCAAGAGATGCAGTGGTTATGGAAACTTATTTCCTCCAGCAGCATGGTGACTGGGACATAGGAACACTATATAATGTGCCTGTCAACCCTGAAGTGTCACAGAATTATCCTGCTACATCATTTTTGATATTATTTTTTGATCCACACTGAAAATATTAAATAATATGATGCTTGTCTATGTGAATGCAGAAATGTCCACTCCAGATTATAGCTGCAAGGCATGATGCAGCGTTATCATCTGGGCTGAATCCAGTGAGTGTCCAGTGTCGTAGAAATTATTATGATCAGGATAGGTGCAATGAGTTCTTTCTCAGAAATGTTTTCCAAGGTTTTACTATTACTATTAGGTTAGAAAATTAAGTAAATTTTATTTGAGCTTCCAATAGATAGATACTGTTTGGGGACAGATGAGATTTGGATTACTAAATCACAGAAAAAATTCGCTTAGTAACACAGTTAGACTTCTGTAGTGTCAACATTAAGCAGATGCAGATAGTTCAGCAGAGTAGATCAAGTGGAAGGCATAATTTGTGCAAAAGTTTCTGCATTCTACAATGTGAGCAGTTTGTGTAGCTGGCCATTATGTAATATTATTTCAGTTACTACAAAATACAGTCAATTTTACATATTGGATAGCTATGCCAGCTGGCTAACTGTGATTTAATCAAACAAGGAAATAAACCCTAAATCCACGGCAAGGAGTCAGGGAGTTAGGCTACTCATCCATTATAGTGTAACTCCATTACCATATGATTATTACCAGGCTGTGCGGTGTTTGGTGGTCTGATGTGTCGACAGTAGGTTTTTATATATAGTATCTGGGTTAGATTCAGTCCTCAGGCCACCTCAGTGGCTCAGCATTTAGTTGCTGGGTACGGGCTTTGCAACCCCGGGGTCCATGAGCTGGGGGCTTGGAAGCGCTACCAGTCCCCAATACCATAAGCTCTGAGTGTGCTTCATCTACCACTGTAATGTGTGATGGTGGAACATTGTATGGTACAGAGCCCGATATATTGGCTTCCCTGCCTGGGTTGCGAGGATGGTATAAACCTATATAAAAAAAACCTCAGTGTCAAGGTGTGTTGCATGCAGAGGAGACGCATGGTTGTTGAGGTAGAACAGTTGCTAGCGGGTGGCCTCTGTGGAATCTGCCACCCCCTCGGTTCTATTAGTATTACCCAGGCAAGCGAGGCTCTGTCTGGGTGGGCATTCTTTCCCCTAGCTGCTCATGGGACCACCATGAAACAAAATACGAATAGTGTGCAGGCATGAGTCTCTAAGAAAGAAAAGTTCAATGCTTTATAGTATGACCCCCAATCGTTCCCTTCCCTGTCCACAACAGGGGAGGAACGGCGGTATAGATTACCTGGTGAGACGTATTCTCCTCAATTTCTGGTTTGCAGCGGAACAGATGGAGTCTAATTTCTGACCACAAAGCCTCAGATTTTTGTGGAAAATTTAGAGGAAAAGTTTGGAGAAGTCTAAAATGAGGTCTGGAGCAGTCCTCATACAGACAGCATCATCAGCACAGTCACGGGCATTGCTTGCTTGTGGCAAGCTTGGTGATGTTGCAGTCTCCATTACACCTCATAAGAGCCTAAATATGGTTCAGGGACTTATTTTTCATCGTGACCTGTTGTTGCAGTCTGGCGATGAGCTCCATGCAATTTTGGAATGCTGTGGTATCCACTTTGTACGACAGGTCTTCAGGGAACCTAAACATAGTAGGGTCACCACCAGCGCCTTAGTCTTGGCTTTTGAGGGAGACACCCAGCCCTAAAAGGTCAAGGTGGTGATATATTGATGTGATGTTAAGCCTTATGTCTCTCCTCCCGTGCGCTGCTTTAACTGATGGAGGTTTGGACATACATCATAGAGATGTGACGCCAACCCTACCTGTCGGGATTGTGGACGTGCCTCCCACCACAACGTCCTGTGTTCGCCGCCCCCTGTTTGTATCAACTGCTGACAGAAACATTCACCTTGCTCATCCGACTGCACAGTTTATCTAAAAGAATGGAAGATCATGGAGTATAAGACCTTGGACAGGCTCACTTGGCTGGCCACGGTGGTCTTGCGGTTCTAGGCGCTGCAGTCCGGAACCGTGGGACTGCTACGGTAGCAGGTTCGAATCCTGCCTCTGGCATGGATGTGTGTGATGATGTCCTTAGGTTAGTTAGGTTTAAGTAGTTCTGCGTTCTAGGGGACTGATGACCTCAGATGTTAAGTCCCATAGTGCTTAGAGCCAGCCTGGCTCACTTACACAGAGGCTAAATGTAAGTACGACCGACTTCACCCTGTACGCATTTCATCAACGTTTGCTGCAGCAACTTCTATGTCACCATCCCTGGTGACGAGCACCCAAGCTCAGCCACTTTTTGTGGCCCCTCCAGCCCAACTGTCTATTCCTGCCCCAGGTAGTTGGGGCAACATGCTCTTCCGTTACTCCCGTTATCAGCAGTGGGAGTAGCAACCCCTTCCTTCTTTGGGGAATTCATTCCCCACCTCCGAGCCGGAGAAGTGCCCGCCACCTCCGGCTCCCCTCGCACAGAAGGGATTGCTTGGTGCCCGCCCTTCCACTGTTACTGCCCCTCCAGATGTCAGCCAGTGGCTGAAAAAGGCACCACCTGAGGGCCGTAGGGCTTCCGGGTCTTCCTTGGTCCATGAGACTGGGTCGGAAAAGCCCACCCAGCCTGATAAACGGAATGACAAATGGGTCCCTACCGAAAAGAAGCAGCAAAAAGAGGACGACGTAGACAAAAAAGTTCACCACTGCACCTGAAGATGATGTGGAGCATCTAGCGTCCACTCAGGAGCTAGATGTTGCTCGACCCGCAGCTCCTATGGAAGTTGATCAGGCTTAGTCACAGTCAGTGGCGGCGAGCGCTTCTGAAGTGTGACCTATCCCCCCCAGGTTCTTCCATGTCTTCAGTCGGATACCATTATCCTGCAATGGAACTGACATAGTTTTTTTCCACTACTTTGCTGAGTTGAAACAGCTTTTGTGCCGCTTCCCTGCCACTTGTTTGGCAGACCCCCTCCCTCTGTGGCTACCATGGTTAGTATAAGAACCATGTAGAATATGACAGGGTGTCTGGCGGTGTGTGTGTTTGTTATTGCCACTGTTCCTAGTGCCCCAGTGCCACTTCACACAGAACTCGAGGCTGTGGCTGTTAGTCTGGACAGGACTGGAGCTTACCATATGTTCCCTCTACCTTCCCCCAGATAAGGTTGTCTTTCTTGCTGACCTCGCTGCCCTGTTGGCCCAGCTCCCTCTGCCATTCCTCCTTTTGGGGACATTTGCCTTCTTAACACTGGTGCTCCCACATATTTTAACTTGACTCATGGCACATACTCGGCCATTGACCTCTCTTAGTAACCCAGGTCTCCTTCCATACCTCAGTTGGAAGGTCCACAATGACCTCTGTGATAGCGACCACTTTCCTATCCTGGTTTCTCTTCTTCAATCCCAACCCCCTGACCAGCTGCCACGATGGTCTCTTCATGGAGCTGACAGGGCAGCCTACACCTCAGCTACTGTGGCCATCACTCCACTTCCGGGTGACATTGATTTGGTGGTGGACGAGGTCACTATTTTCATTGTTTCTGCTGCTGAGGCAACTGTCCCCTGCTCTACCAGTACCCTAAGGCGTACGTCAGTCCCTTGGTGGACACCAGAGATTGCAGAAGCTATCCGGGACAACCAGCGAGCCCTGCAATGACACTGGTGTCATCCTTCCCCAGAGAATCTGGTTGCCTTTAAGCGGCTGCAGACCCGGGCTTGACAGTTCATCCAGCGGAGCAAACAGGACTGCTGGGAACAATATGTTGTCACCATAGGTTCTTGCACCTACCCATCTCAGGTGTTGTCGCGGGTTTGGCGCATTTTTGGCTTTTGCCCTCATGCGTCTGTCCCTTGCCTTTCTCTTTGGGGTACACTTTGTACTGACCCAATCGCCATCACCTAACATCTGGCAGAGTACTTCGCTCGTATTTCCACGACAGCAGGCTACAGCTCAGAATTCCGCGCCATTAAAGAACAGGCTGAGCATACGCAGTTGTTCTGCATGCACCGTTTTGAATGGGAGTTCCAAAGTGCCCTTACAGCTTGCCCTGATACCTCTCCAGGTCCAGACTGAATTCATAACCAGTTTCTTCACCATCTCTTGGTGCACTGTCAGGGTGAATTACTCGCCCTGTTAAACTGCATCTGGAAAGAGGGCGTTTTCCCAACTCGTTGACAGTGCTGAAACCTGGTGCAGATCCGCTGGTGGTTGATAGCTATCACTCTATCAGCCTTAACCAACGTTATGTGCAAACTGCTGGAACAGATGGTTAGTTGGCGGCTCATGTGGATCCTCGAAGCTTGGGGCCTCCTAGACCAGCAACAGAGGTCTGGGCTAGAGCCGCTCAGCGATCGACAATTTAGACTCAATAGAGTCGGCTATTCATACAGCTTTTACTCGTTGAGAACATCTAGCTGCTGTTTTCTTTGAACTTCGGAAGGCGTACGATACCACCTGGCACCATCATATGCTTGCTACATTGCTTACGGGGTCCACTTCTGATTTTTCTACGGAATGTTCTCTCCAATCGCTCCTTTCAGGTTAGAGTTGGTACTTATTTTAGCTCTGCTCATATTCAGGAGAATGGTGTCCCACAGGGCATGGTTCTCAGTTCCCCTCTTTTTGGTGGTGATTAATGGTCTTGCGGCTGTGGTGGGCTCATCGGTCTGTTCCTCTCTATATGCCGATGACATTGCCTGTATTACAGCTCCCAAAGCATAAATGTTGCTGAACGGCGGCTGCTGGAAGCTATCAGTCACACACCTTTTTGGGCATCCAACCATGGTTTTCAGTTCTCAACCTCTAAGACCTGAGAATTGCTGTCGTCGAACGGTCCACCTCCATCCAAAGCTGTACCTTGCCAATGAACTCCTCGCTTCCTTGGCATGCTGTTTGATGCTCAGCTAACTTGGACACCTCATTTTCGCGAGCATAAACAACGGTGCTGGCGGCACCACAACATCCTTCAGTGTCTCAGCCACGCTGTTTGGGGGGCTGCACAGCTCTATAAGGCCTTAGTCCAGTCCCATCTTAACTACGGGAGTGTGGTCTACGACTCTGCAGCACCTTCAACATTGCGGATCCTCGACCCGATTCTCCATTGTGGTGTCAGACTGGTGACAGATGCCTTCCGCACTAGTACAGTGACTAGCCTTCTTGTAGAAGCTGGAATCCCTCCCCTATGATTCTGCCAAAAACAGTTGCTTATGTCATACATCACCCGCGTTCATGCGTCACCCGACCACCCAAACTGCGGGCTCCTTTTCCCATCTTCTGCACTCCCCTCGACCAGTGTTTCTATCAGGACCCTTTGGTGCACAGTATTCAAGATGCTGTTTCTGCTCTCGCCAAGTGTGGCTTTTCAGTGACGCTTGTGTGGACCCTGGGCCACATTGCCATTCCAGGAAACGAACGTGTCGATCAGTTGGCCAAGCAGGCCACCATTTCACCACCCCTGGAGCTTGGTCTCATGGAAAGAGACCTCCAGTCAGCCCTAAATCGCAAAGTCCACAATGTCTGAAGCTCTGAATGGTCTGTCTTGAACACGCCAAATAAGCTCCGCATGGTCAAGTCATCCATGGCCGTATGGAACTCATCCTTGAGGGGCACGCATAGGGACTCAGTGGTTCTCTGCCGTCTCTGAATTGGACATACACAGTTGACCCACAGCTATCTCCTTCATCATGAGAACCCGCCCAAGTGTCCCTGTGATTCAGGGCTGACAGTGGTCCATCTTCTGATGGACTGCCCCCTTTTAGCCCCTTTGCGACAGTCCTTTAATTTACCAGCTGCACTTCCTTTAATTCTCAGTGACGATGCCTCTATAGCTGACTCAGTTTTACATTGTATCCATGCAGCTGGGTTTTATCACTCGCTCTAGTGTCTGAGCTCTCGCATGATTTCTCAGGCTACACCCACTCCAGCGACTTTTGTGACGTGGATACCAATATAGTGTCTTTTATGGGAACAAGTTATGTTGGTACCCCTATCACCGCTTTCCAGCTGGAGGTTCTTAGTCAGTAGTTGATTGGTTGACCTTTCACCTGATACATCAACCACGGTAGTTTCTTTTACTCTAGTTAACTATTTTCTCTGCTCCTTTTAAGTGTCCTCTATTTTGTGTTACTGCAGTATTCATTTTAGCTCTGTACCCCTTGGTGTTCCCTCCCTCTGGGTGCAGAGGTTACGCTTTTACTGTATAGGCCTTTTACAGGTATGTCTGTCTGGAACAGTACACTGAAGACCTCAATGTTCAGCCCCCATAAAATGCAAAAACCAACCAACCAACCCCCTCAGGCAATGGTTATTAATAGGCACAGACAGATCCTACTCACCTCTTGTAACAAAAGGTGACCAATGTAAGATTGTAAATCCTGCTCAAATATTAGAAAATGTCAACAAATTTTTATAACAGTAGCAAATCCGATGTTTTAGTTGAAGACTCTTATGAAGAGAATCTACATTTATTTGCGTAAACTTAGAGTGACAATCAGTCTAATTAAATTTGACAAAGTAACAATAAAATATGTAGAAAACACTATATTAAACCTAAAAAAAAAAACTGTGTGGGATGGGATGCAATTTGTGCCATAGTTATCAAAGCACCCACAAATATAATAGCACACCCACTGTCTGAAATAATTAATAAATAACATTAAGGCAATTACTTTTCAGACGTCCTGAAAGGGGTGGAAGTTGAACGATTACTTAAAAAAGGTTGTACAGAAGATATGGGAAATTACCATCCAATTTCCCCTTCTTCCTGTGTGTTCTAAGTTATTTGAACTGATTGTTTAACTAAATATTCAAAAATTTTGTCATTAGATTAATTTAATCTCAAAAAATTAATTTGGCTTGCAAAATGACAAAAATATAATATATGCAATTAACAAATTCATAAATAAAGGTAGCTCCACCTTAAATAAATCTCAAAAAGCTCCAGGAATATTCTGGTACTGAGGCATAGTATTTGATTGTGTGAACCACTATTATTATTACACACAAAATGCAAAAATACAGAATTATGGGCAGTGCCTTATAGTGGTGTAAGTCATATTTCACAGAGAAACAGCAAAGGGAGGTCACATCATCAGAGAAAGGAAAATACACCTCAAGAGAAAGAACTACCTCACAGGGTGTACCACAAGGATCAATTCTAGGTACACTTTGCCTTTTTACATAGTTGACTTACCTTTCAATAGAAATAATCATCCAGTTTTATACACTCATGACACATCAGTACTGATAGAAAATGATAATACAGGAGAAATTCCTGAAAATATCAGAAAAACTCCAGAAATTCCAGATATTTGGTTCCATCTAAATGGGCAAATCAGAATCTTTCAGAAGCACAGCTTATGTGGTTTAAGACAAAACAGTTGAAAATAAATTCACATTACGCAAGGAAGTCTGGAGCTAAGTGATGCAGTATGTGGTAAATTAATAGGAATGCAGTTGGACAGAAATCTGTCATTGTTGCTTACTGATAAACTATTTAAAAAAACAGACTGAACTGCCTGGCATTTGCTATGTCAGTCTTAGCCAGTGTCACTGTCACAGACACAAAAAAGTAGTGTACCTTAGCTACTTTGAGGCAATGGTGAGATACGGCATTGCGTTACGGGGAAATGCTAGCAATTTGATATTAATTTGAAAGGAAAAGATTATATGGAACATAGGCAGTGCAAAGTCAAGAGAATCTTGTCAGCCATTGTTAAGAGACCTAAACATGCTAAGTGTTCAATCACTGTATTTATATGAAATATTTATTTTCACAAATAATAATCTGAAATTGTTTGCTCCAAACAACTTCCAGTATGGATATGAAACTAGAAACGTAGTTAGTTTCATGCTTCCTGCACATAGACTCAAATTTTTTGCACAGACTCCACAACATTTAAAGATGAAAATACACAATTGGTTAAAAAGACAAATATTCAAAAGACTGAAACTGATTAGTACAAAGAAAATCATATAGTGCTCTGAAATAAAAATGCTATTTCTCGACTAATGAATTTTTTTGTGATGCTCTGATGATTCAAGCAGAATAAAAATTAAAAGTATATGTATTCAGATTTTTATAGTTCTAGTAAATGTTGTATTCCATGTACAATATATTACACTTACAAGCTTGAAGGGTCTCCTGTATAGTAAATCAATGGTTTGACATTTACGGTACGTTATGAGATGATAAAATTCTATATCTGAAATGGACAGCAGCCTCCAATAATGGTCAGTGACTTCCACCTATTTGACTTGCCTCTGCTAAACATGTACTCAATAAGATTGCTAACTATATGCAAACAAATCTGTAAAAGAATAATTTAATGTAGAAACAAATATTTAGATATGGCTATCACTGACTTTTTCTTTGATTATATTTGTACTCTCATTTCTAACTTCAGATTGAGATTGGCCAGATTTATTAATTCATTGTAGTTTTGGAATTTTGACAAAAATGTCTGCATAACATGCCAAGGCTTAAATCCTGGAGCAGCATAAAGATTTTCATTATGCTTTTTCGTGCTCTTGTGTTAACACACCTAACTGCTACTAGAAAATGATTTTGATTTCTAACATACATTCATTTGTTGTGAACAATAATGATGTCAGAAGATTCTGACTTCCAGTAAGGTACAAAACTATTCATAACAGCATTTCAAGTTTTCGCATATCTCCCTAGTTACTGGTGGAAAATTTTTTCATAATTAATGTCTCTTCAAATAAGCTCATATCTCGCAGCACGAAATCGGTGTTAAACATCCATTTTCACTAGAAAACAATGGTGATTGATTGGTGCTGGGTTCAAATCCTGGGAACCCAGAAAAAATTTAACCATAACATTTAATGTTCATACATCTCACTGCTACTGAAAAAATTAAACATGTAACTTTTGATTCTAATTAGTTATCAAGCTAATTAGGTGCTGAGTTTGAATTGAGAACTTTGTCATGTCATTTCAGTTTTGTTACTTGTGAATGAAACATAATTTAATACCTCATCTGGTTGGTTAATAGGAACAAGGGTTTTTGGACAAGAGTCCGAGTCCAGTATAAAAATTTTCATCATGTAATTTCATGTGCAGATTCACTAACTGACTGTAGTAAAATGAGGTGTATCACATTTCTTTATGCCTAGTCAGCAATGGTGATTGGTCCTGTGTTTGTTTCGGTCAGCCACACAAGCTTTCCTTAGTTTGCATTGTCTACAGATAATGGGTTTCAAGTCATAAGCAGAATAAAATGGTTGGTCATGCATATTAAAGTTCAACCAAATTTGCAGCTAGCTTGTCACATGTTTACCCGTCACTTTATGTGAGAAGACAAGGGTGATATGTGAGCTGCACATAGATGCACATACCATCATGAATACTGTGGAGTTACTAGTGATACATTGTTGATGGTGAGGGCTTCAAGGAAGCAACAGTTAATAGATGGTTGGAAAATCTTAGAGGAATGAGAACTACTTCACTGCTGAATGTCAAGATTCCAGATATTTTTCAAAAATATTTAATTGAAAAAGATTCAGTGTTAGGAAAGGGTTATGGAACAGTTTGTGTGTCTGAATTATGGCCATTACTTGTCTTAAATACTAATGAGAATGATATATTTCGGAAATGTCACTGATTACAATAATTGATAGACTATAAGCGTTAAGGACTGTCTCATACCTAAAAGGTGTTAGCTGATATTTGTAGTATTATATTATTAATGTACATCAGGAGTTAATACTATACATAGCAGTGTCCCTTAGTGGTCAGTTGTGGTAACCAGTTTTCATAGTCAAATGACTGTACTGAAAAGAGATTACGGAACTGTACAACAGTTACATTATGTGGACTGCAGTTCAGGTTATTAGGACATGTTTGAGCGCAATTATACAGTTTCATAGCTTTCACGGATTCCAATTAATACTTGAAATTATTCCTCTGAAACACCCACTGCTTTTTGCCTACCACTGCTTTTTGTCTCCCACTGCTGGAAACATAACATTGATAGTAGAATGTAGACAATATTCAAACCAAAGAGTAAACAAAATAGGGACAAAAGAGCAAATAGTAAATATAAAAGTGTCAGTGTTATAAAATAGAAAATAACATGAAAGTTATAATCATTACTGCCCTGTTTGTGCCAGTGATACGAAGGATTGGTCTGCACTCCTCATTTGGCATGTGTGAATACTGTTTTGTTGGTTGTTGGCAGATGAGTAGTAATCACTGGTTGCCACATATTGTCCACCCTCATGCTTTGTTGAAAATTACTCTTTTCTGATGCCAGGATCTTCGTTCTTCCTGAAAACTGGTTTAATGCTGTCGGGCAGTATTGTGACTGTAGTTCCATCTGTGTCAGTATGGTACATCTCATCTATGTGCATCAACACAACGCATAGGCTGTCATATCAGTGACTGTTGTGGTTTAAACACAGCTTTGTGGTAGTAATAAAAGAAAAGCTATTTTACAACTTCACAATGGCGTGTCTGTTGTGGTAGCTTGTAATGGACATATTGGAGTTCACAATTGCCAATAAATTCTGGTGCTTTGATGGCATTGTCCAGTACATTGCCAAAAAATTCTTGTCATAGTTGTAGGTTTTGGAGCAGATACATGCAACTACTGTAAAGAAACATACAGTATTCTGTCAGATGTGACAGAGACCTCAACTCCTGACAGTTAGGAGATCTTGGAAAAGTATTTATAGATTTATGTGTTGTTTGTGCTAATAGCCACTGTCTGGAATTGAGACTGTAATATGTGTCAGTGATTCACCCACCCTTGTTCTTCATTGGCCATCAATCAACTGAGAACATTTGACTTAATAATTATCCATTTTGGTATTTGATAGTTATTTCTCTTATTACCATTGTGACACTGTTGTTCCCGAAGCAAACCTAAAAAGCTTATAGTCCAAAAGATTCAGGTTGTAGATCTCATGTAGCTCAGTTACTGAGCCATTTTCTTTGCTGATGAGTCACTGGTTTCCTCACTACTGGAAAATTCTGGATTGCTTTTGCACTTAATGGAGGGTAACTTTTTTAAATGAAAACATTTTATGCCAATTAACTGATTACTCATTCATTTATTCCGTACAGATTTTTCACACTTCTAACACAATTAACAAACTTTTACAACTGTTGAATGAGACAAATAGGTAGCGCTGTGGTGCCTCTTTACATTGAGCTCTGGTTGACTTGATTCAAGCACAGTCTTTCCTCCAAATCATTCCTTTCTTTTGCTAAATGGAGGGAACTCGATTTCTGTATCATTTTTGTCCTGTCCTTTATTTCTTTTTGTCTCTGTTTGCTGTAAAGCAAAATCTGTGTACAGTCAATTGATACAGTTGTAGCATAAATTTAATAGATCCTAATAATATCCAGTTTTGGGTATATGCATCCTTTCCCATTCAGATTCCAAGCAGATTGCAGCTGAACTTTTGATCTCTTTTTAAGACACCCACTAATCACTTTACACTTAAGGTGTATATTTGTATGTTAGTAACCAGCTTGAGAGGTCTTAAGAGTCTCATCTCTGCTGCCTGGCAATTAGAATTTGACCCATACATGAGAACTGGTTCTGGCATCATAATATAAGATTTTAATGCTGTGTCTTTTCTAACATTTTTGAGGGGAGTGTGGTTTTTTTCTTTTTTGTTCTTACTAGTTACTGGAATTTTTGCAGTTCATATTCTTGATCAGTGTGTGTGGTTGTGTGTGTGTGTGTGGTTGTGTGTGTGTGTGTGTGGTTGTGTGTGTGTGTGTGTGGTTGTGTGTGTGTGTGGTTGTGTGTGTGTGTGTGGTTGTGTGTGTGTGTGTGTGGTTGTGTGTGTGTGTGTGTGGTTGTGTGTGTGTGTGTGTGGTTGTGTGTGTGTGTGGTTGTGTGTGTGTGTGTGTGGTTGTGTGTGTGTGTGTGTGGTTGTGTGTGTGTGTGTGTGTGGTTGTGTGTGTGTGTGTGTGGTTGTGTGTGTGTGTGTGTGGTTGTGTGTGTGTGTGTGTGGTTGTGTGTGTGTGTGTGTGGTTGTGTGTGTGTGTGTGTGGTTGTGTGTGTGTGTGTGTGGTTGTGTGTGTGTGTGTGTGTGTGGTTGTGTGTGTGTGTGTGTGTGTGGTTGTGTGTGTGTGTGGTTGTGTGTGTGTGTGTGTGGTTGTGTGTGTGTGTGTGTGGTTGTGTGTGTGTGTGTGTGGTTGTGTGTGTGTGTGTGTGTGGTTGTGTGTGTGTGTGTGTGTGTGTGTGTGGTTGTGTGTGTGTGTGTGTGGTTGTGTGGTTGTGTGTGTGTGGTTGTGTGTGTGTGTGTGTGTGTGTGTGTGGTTGTGTGGTTGTGTGTGTGTGTGTGTGTGTGTGTGTGGTTGTGTGTGTGTGTGTGTGTGGTTGTGTGTGTGTGGTTGTGTGTGTGTGGTTGTGTGTGTGTGGTTGTGTGTGTGTGGTTGTGTGTGTGTGGTTGTGTGTGTGTGGTTGTGTGTGTGTGGTTGTGTGTGGTTGTGTGTGGTTGTGGTTGTGTGTGGTTGTGGTTGTGTGTGGTTGTGGTTGTGTGTGGTTGTGGTTGTGTGTGGTTGTGTGTGTGTGGTTGTGTGTGTGGTTGTGTGTGTGGTTGTGTGTGTGGTTGTGTGTGTGGTTGTGTGTGTGGTTGTGTGTGTGGTTGTGTGTGTGGTTGTGTGTGTGTGGTTGTGTGTGTGGTTGTGTGTGTGTGTGGTTGTGGGTGGTTGTGTGTGGTTGTGTGTGTGTGGTTGTGGGTGGTTGTGTGTGTGTGGTTGTGGGTGGTTGTGTGTGTGTGGTTGTGGGTGGTTGTGTGTGTGTGGTTGTGGGTGGTTGTGTGTGTGTGGTTGTGGGTGGTTGTGTGTGTGTGGTTGTGGGTGGTTGTGTGTGTGTGGTTGTGGGTGGTTGTGTGTGTGTGTGTGGTTGTGTGTGTGTGTGTGTGGTTGTGTGTGTGTGTGTGTGGTTGTGTGTGTGTGTGTGTGTGTGGTTGTGTGTGTGTGTGTGTGTGTGTGGTTGTGTGTGTGTGTGTGTGTGTGTGGTTGTGTGTGTGTGTGTGTGTGGTTGTGTGTGTGTGTGTGTGTGGTTGTGTGTGTGGTTGTGTGTGGTTGTGTGTGTGGTTGTGTGTGGTTGTGTGGTTGTGTGTGTGGTTGTGTGGTTGTGTGTGTGGTTGTGTGGTTGTGTGTGTGGTTGTGTGGTTGTGTGTGTGGTTGTGTGGTTGTGTGTGTGGTTGTGTGGTTGTGTGTGTGGTTGTGTGGTTGTGTGTGTGGTTGTGTGGTTGTGTGTGTGGTTGTGTGGGTGTGTGTGTGGGTGTGTGTGTGGTTGTGTGTGTGTGGTTGTGTGTGTGTGGTTGTGTGTGTGTGGTTGTGTGTGTGTGGTTGTGTGTGTGTGGTTGTGTGTGTGTGGTTGTGTGTGTGTGGTTGTGTGTGTGTGGTTGTGTGTGTGTGGTTGTGTGTGTGTGGTTGTGTGTGTGTGGTTGTGTGTGTGTGGTTGTGTGTGTGTGGTTGTGTGTGTGTGGTTGTGTGTGTGTGGTTGTGTGTGTGTGGTTGTGTGTGTGTGGTTGTGTGTGTGTGGTTGTGTGTGTGTGGTTGTGTGTGTGTGGTTGTGTGTGTGTGGTTGTGTGTGTGTGGTTGTGTGTGGTTGTGTGGTTGTGTGTGGTTGTGTGGTTGTGTGTGGTTGTGTGGTTGTGTGTGGTTGTGTGGTTGTGTGTGTGTGGTTGTGTGTGTGGTTGTGTGTGTGTGTGTGGTTGTGTGGTTGTGTGTGTGTGTGTGGTTGTGTGGTTGTGTGTGTGTGTGTGGTTGTGTGTGTGTGTGGGGTTGTGTGTGTGTGTGTGTGTGGTTGTGTGTGTGTGTGTGTGTGTGGTTGTGGGTAATGACTTTGATGTTGTAATACTAGGAGCCTAGTGACATTTGCTGAATTTTCCCAGAAGATTATGCCATAACGAATAACTGACTCAAAGTAGCAGTGATAAACTATCTTTCTGGTATCTATGTTTGTGGCACCTGACAAAATACACATTGCAAATGCTAAGTTGTTCAGTTGATTTGCTAAGTAATCTATGTGTACCTTCCAATTTAAATTTTTGTCAAGATTTAGGCCTAAGAACTTCACGTGGTTTGCTTCTGTGATATCCTGATCATTGCAAGTTATCTTTATTTCACTCCTTTCTACTGATTTAGCTTCAAATTGCATCATTTTGGTTTTAGTTACATTTAGTTTTAGTCCATTTTGATAGAACCAAGATTCAAGTTTTTCTAAAGTGTTTTTGGCTTTTTCTGGAATATTTTCAGATACCTCATTTTCAATTAGAACTGATGTATCATCAGCAAATAAGACTGAATGAACATCAATAGCAAGTGGTAGGTCATTTACGTAAAAAAGAAACAGATAGGGACCCAATATCGAACCTTGTGGGACTCCTTGGGGAACTGTTTTCCAGTCTGATGAATAATTGGTTCCATTTGAAGTTAAAATTACTCTTTGTTTCCTACCTGACAGGTAAGAGCTAAACCATTTTAAAGCAGTGTCTCTGATTCCATACATCTGTAATTTGTGGAGGAGTAATGCATGGTTCACTGAATCAAAAGCTTTAGTCAGATCACAGAAAATACCTGTGACCTTTCTACCTTTATCTAACGTGGAGCATATTTTTTGGATAAACTCATTTATAGCATTCGCAGTGCTTTTACCCTGTTGGAATCCGAACTGGTTTTTAAAAATTATATCATTTACAGTAAGAAAGTTATTAATTTGTTTTGCTGCAATCTTTTCAAACACTTTAGAGAAGACCAGCAAGAGAGAGATAGGGCGGTAATTCCCCATATCTTCTGTCGATCCTTTCTTGAATAGAGGTTTGATCTCACCATATTTCAATACCTCTGGAAAGCATCCCTGTTCATAAGATTGATTTATAATAGTTGACAGTGGTTGGGAAATAATATCATACACATACTTGATTACAGTGTATATATTAATGTTCGTGATAACGGACATTCTTGACTCATTATTTGACAGACGTTTCTCAAAGATGGACTTCCTTTTTGTACTTTCTACATCTACATCTAAGTCTACCTTGGTACTATGAAAATCACGTGTAAGTGCATGGGAGAAGGTTGAGAGAACCAACCTCACAATAATTCTGTTATTTTAATCACTAACACTGCACTAAAAAAAAGAAAAGTCAAACCCTATATTGTTCCATGTCAGCTCTTATCTCCCTCATTTTATTATGATAATTGTTTCTCTCTATGTAGGTTGGCATCATGAAATAATTGCATATTTGGAGGAGAAAGTTGGTGATTGAAATTTCTTGAATGATTCCACTGCAGCAAAAAAATGCGAATTTGTGTATGTCAGTGACACACTCTCCTCTATTTTGTGATAATACCAAATGAGCTGCTGTTCTTTGAACATTCTCAGTGCACTTTGTTAATCATATCTGGTACGGATCCCAGACTGCACTGAGGTACTCCAAAAGAGGATGGACAAGTGTTGTGTAGGCTTCTCTTTAGTAGATCTGCTACATTTTCTAAGTATTCTGCCAATAAAACACAGTATTTGGTTTTCTTTCCCCACAATGTTTTCTATGTGTTTTTGACAATTACAGTTGTTCAAAATTGTATTTCCTAGGTATTCAGTTGAATATACAGCATTTAGATTTGACCAATTTGTCATGTAACCAAAGTTTAATGGATTCCTTTTAAGCACTTATGTGGTTGACCTCGCACTTCACATTATATAGGGTCAGTTGCCAATTTTCGCCTGACATAGACATCTCTTCTAAATCATTTTCCAATTAATGAACATAGGCTTCTGTGGCCATTGTCACATTCAATAAAATTTTTCTGGGTTTCTTTTGCATTGTCAATATATATAAAACTATCAATGTTTCAGTCCCTATTGCAAACTACCTCTTTCGGGGACCTGAAGGTCACTTGCAATAGGGAGTGAAATGTTAATAGTTTTAAATATATTGACAATGCAGTCTAAACCTCAGAAAAATTTCATTGAACATTCGGCAATTTGTTTTGATCAGCTGATGACTTAACTAAATTATACATTACAACAACATCTACAAGAAACCTAAGGCGACTGCTCAGATTAAGTCCTAAATCATTTATATGGATACAAAACAGCAGAGAACCTATAACAGGACCTTGGGTAATCACTTCTGTTTAACTCAATGACTTTCCATCAATTATTAAGAAATGTGACCTCTCTGACAGGAACCAAAGAATACAATTTCGTAACTAATTGTTCCATATGCGTGCATTTTCATTACAAGCCATTTGTGTGGTACTGTGTCAAAAGCCTTCTCAAAATTTAAAAATATGAAATCAATTTGAAATCCCTTGTCAGTAGCACTGATCACTTTGTGTGTTTCACAAGAATGATGCTTTCTAACTCTTTGTTGACTGAGCATCCATAGACCATTCTCTTCAAGGTAATTTATAATGTTCAAACACAATATAAGTTCCAAAACACTGCTGCATATTGACATTAGTGATATGGGCCTGAAACTTAGTGGATTACTCTTACTATGTTTCTTGAATATAGATGTGACCTGTGCAGCTTTCCAGTGTTTGGATATGGATCTTTCATCAAGTGAGCAGTTGCTCTGAAAGAAAGCTACTTGGTATGCAGTCTCGACAGGAAGACTCACTTTTATTAATTGATTTACGTTGCTTCACTACTCCAAGGATAACTTCTTATAAGTTACTCCTGTTGGCAGCTGTTCACAATTCAAGTTCTGGGATATTTACCTAGTCTTCTTTGCTGAAGGTATTTTGGAAAGCTGTGTTTAGTAACTCTGCTGGCAGTGCTGTCATCAATAGTATTTCTATTGTTATTGCACAGATTAGCATTGATTGTATGTACTTTGCATATAGCCAAAATCTCTTTCGGTGTTCTGCCAGGTTTTCAGGCAGATTTGTTCTGGAAACTCTAGCATTGAAGTCCACACTAAAATTTGGACTTCTGTAAAAGATTGCCAATCTCGGAGATTTTCGCATGTTTTTTCATTGTGTCTGCAACAGTGTTCTGACCTGTGTAGTTTACCAAGGGGATCAGCTCCATTGTTTATTAATTTATTTGTTGTAAATCTCTCAACTGCTGTCAATGATATTTCTTTCAATTGTAGCCACATCTGATCTACACATACATTATTAATTTGGAAGAGTGAAGATAGTCTCTCAGGAATGTATAATGTGAATTTTTATCTGCTTTTTTGAATAGGTGTATTTTTAGTTCATTTTTGGAGGATTTGGGGTTACATTGTTCAATCTTGCTATGACAACACTGTTCACTAATCCCTATATCTATTTCGATGTTCGTTATTTGCTGAGGATTATTTATTGTTAAGAGGTCAAATGTGTTTTCACAAATGTTTATTATTCGTGTGGGTGCATGAACTATCTGCTAGAAATAATTTTCAGAGAATGCATTTAGCACCATTTCAGATGATGATTTACGTTTATCTCTGGATTTAAGCATGTAGTTTTGCCAACGTACTGCGGATAAATTAGTCACCACTAACAATAACCGTACAAGTTGTGTAAGTGTTTGAAATTAAATACAAGTTTTTTTAACCTTTTAGTAATTGTATCATCTGAGTTTGGAGGTCAGCAAAAGGATCCAATTATTATTTTATTCCAGTTGCCAACAATGACCTCTTTCCACTCACAGGAGCACTCTCGTTCAATTTTGGTACAAGATAAACTACTTCCAACAGCAAAAAAAAAACACACCCCCCCACTGCCTCTGGTACTGGGCACCATGGAATTTGAATCCTTGCCAGACGTCATGCACTTCGAAGACCCCTAGAGGTCTCTGCATGATCGGGCCGTAAGCTGTGGCAGTCTTCACTTCCTGACCTGCTTTTGGTGTGAGGACACCACAGTGGAACACATGGTTCCAGCAGCCAATAGCGGCGTCCCCGATAGAGTACTTAAGTGCCTGCCTCTCACTGAGCCAGCTGTATGTCTGTGGACACATCGCCTCGCGTTAGGCGGCTTACTTACTATGTTCTGTGTATGAGTGGACGTGTTTGTTAGGTTTCCTTGTGTTCCATTGTTCGATCTTGTTGTTGTTCATTCTGTCCTTCATTGTTCATGTCTGTCCCCTCCTATTTTGTTGTTGTTTGTGGGCCTTTCTGTGGGTCCCACCACGCTTTCCATCATTTCAACCCTGCGACTGTCCCGGTCGCAGTTAATATAATGTTAACTGTGTTTAGCCTATCCATTCTGAACACCATTGGGTTCTTTGCAAAAATTATGGTTGAACTAATATCCAATTTTTGCAAGCTTTCAGTGCCTATAATGATATGAGCAGCAGCACTATTAGTGCTTAGAGCTCTGGTATTTTGCCAACACAGCTAGAAGAATTTGCAACTGTTGTACTGATGGTTTCTGGATCTATGTTCTTCATGTGTTTGACCTGCACAATTTGAGACTGAAGCCCTTCTTGTGTTTCCCCTAGACACTATAGCCTAAAATCTTTGGTTTTGTTATGTATATACATGCACTGGATTACACTTATTAGATTCTGGGATATACCATTCGTTTCTAAAATTTCCCATAATTCCTCACAATTTACTTTTCTTCATTTTATCAAAAGCTTTTGCATATTCAGTAAATGTTATGTTTGTCGGGCGATTGTAGTTGTGAGAAATGGGTTACAGACAGTATGACAGCATATCAGTTACACAGCATAGAGATGTGTTTTCCACATCTTTTATTAGTAAGCACATATGCATAAAAAGTGTAAGGGTTATGAGCATGCAAGGCATACTAACTCCTGCTGCCTCACAGGGAAGTAACCCTTCTGCATCGTATACAGTGTCAGAGATGTTATGCTGCCACAGAGGCCCTGCCTCCCCTCACACCTTAGTGCGGAGCTTGTGAAAAGATGCTGCAGCAGGACATTGTCTGGCTGAAGTGATGTAGATAGCTGTATGATGTTGAATTCAGTGAAAGAAATGTAATATCAGCAAAGTGCACCAGGGGATGCAGCCAGCCAATATTGGTGGTGCAACAAATGCGTTGCTTCTGATGGCATTAGCATATATGTCATTAATTATTGACTGCTCAGTGGCAGCATTTGAAGAGGGAAGCATGTTGGAGGTATTGCCTTGCATCTTTGTGTCCACAGGAGGCACTGCAGGGCCAGCCAGGTTGGTGGTGATGATTGTACCATCTGCTGAAAAATGGGAGGGGAGTCCTGCCGTGTCGACTTCTGGTGGGACAAGAGTGGTGTGCCCAAAACTGTGAGAGTGTGCTCACAACCAACCACCTATATGTGTGGGTAGCAGTAATTGTGAGGTCATTATCATGAAATGTTACATATGTTAATAGGCAGAAAATTGTGCAGAATCGCACACTTCCGGAAATTTGTTAATGGTTGCATAGGAGGTGGAGGGTCAGAGTGTATCTTTTGAGATGGGAACACTAAAGTTCATGCCGGTTTAAGGCAGTTCACCAACACTGTTGTTTATTTTCCAACAATTGTGATATCAAAACTGTTTGAATCTTGTTTCAGTATATTCCTGTAAACGTTGATTGTAAGACCGGTTTCACTTAGTCGGTATGTAGTGTAATATGAGAACATGTGACCAGGTCCATATGAATAAAAAGTTAATTATGTCATGTGATGGGATGGGCAGTGGCACATGCATGTTTTTCTTATGTGCACACACGTGTGACCTAACCTGATCGATGGGGACTGTTCTGTGTTCTGCAAATTCAGTGGATAGGAGGAGGAATTTGTGGTAAAGTAGTTCTGCAAGTGATGCGTCAAGATCATATTTATGTGATGTGTGAATGCAGAGGAGAACCCATGAAAAGGCCTTCACGAATGATACTGAGTGGCACAAGAGAGCAGCTTTCATTGTCCAATGACACAATTCCACGAGGTCATTGGATTGGGTGTAGTACGCAGTTGTTTCAAATTGTTGGCATCCACATATGTCGCACAAGTTATTGAAGAGTTTGAATTCAAACTCCTCACCCTGGTCCAATGTTAGAGGCCACGTGGCTGAATCTGGCACTGCAACTACTGGAAAAAGCTTTTTCTACTGTCTCTAGTGATATGTCATAAATGGGCACACACCCCATCCAATGTGTTATGTGATCTATCATTGAGGGAATGTAATGGCAACCATGTGATTCAGAAGTAGCTCTACAATGTCAATGTGCTGCAACTGCTCTTTGGAATCGAGAATATACCAAAGGGGGCTGAGCATGACAGCCAGTTTTTGCCTGTGGCACAATCCTTTTTAATGTCAGACCAGACAAACCATTATGTGATGAGCCACACAGTAGAGCACACTCCCAGATGTGCAAGGTTGTGGAGGAGGTCAAAAATGATAATGCAATACATTCTGGAACAACTGGTCAATGTCCTTAAAGCAAGATAGATGGGCACAGGAGAAACTTCTCGGGCAGCTTGTGAACCATTTGGTGAAATCAGTCACAAACTCCGTACTAGCTGGTTTGGAGGTGGGGCAGCTGATTGCCCAGCTTCTGTGGGCAGTTTGAACTCGTGTGCCCTGTTATTCCACACTGAGAGCAATAAGGTGCATGGCACTGCATGGCAGCATGGCATGCCTTTTGGCAGCATTGAAATGCCTGCTCATGTTTCAAAATTGGATGCAGCTGTTTGTCCAGGCATGTCGAACTGGCAATAAAATGCACTACCTCCTCCTGCATCATCGTAAGACATGTGGCATCATACAATGAGGCGGGTGATGCTATTTGTACCACACCTTCCACATAAAGGTCGATTCCATGTATAGATATGTCAGTTGACCGGGCTTGCACTTGCTCAACTAATACCTCGTTATGTGCGGGATCTAAAAGCAGTGTGTAAGTGCAGCAAGCCACAGCGCAGATTCACTCAGAAAATGCTTCTACGTCCTTGCCTTGCTTCTGGCAGAGGGTGGATGACATGTCCCTGTAATAGCAAGTGTCACGTCTGTCCAAATACCTTTCTTTCAACCCAGCTTCTAACTTGTTGAAAGAGGTGGTGTCTCTATCAGTGTGCACTGATTTAGTATCGGTGTGGCATCATCAGACAATTTAGGGCAGAATACATACCATAGGAAATCTTCTGGCCAAGTGCAAGCATGGCCTGTATCTTGGACAGTTTGCAGAAAGGAGTGTATTTGTTCATTGGGTTTCCCGGAAAATATCAGGATAAAGTTGACTGAAGGGAAACTGTTAGCCAAGGCTGGGGTACAATGCTACTGGAGGTGCTTGCAGCTGTCATTTGCAGTGCAGCAGGGTGTGTTTCTAGCACACTTAAATTGGCAGACTGGGTTTGAGCCAATTTTTGGCACTCTTCCATTAATTTTATCTTCCATAATAGTAACTTACCAGTATCTGCTTGGAGGGCAGCCACTGTGTCTGGTTCTCCCATAGGTGGGTAGTTGTCTTTGCCAGTGGAGGTACAATGGGTTTGAAGCATAGTTACAATGTTAGGGCACCTAGAGCTCACTGGGAACTTTACAATTGGAGCGCGAAAAGAAAGTGCCTATATTGGATGGGACGACAGTGTAGCTGACAACATGGAGGTGGTTGCGTGGAAAAATGAAGCGACAAACTTTCAGAAGTTGTGAAGTGGTGCACTGGGTGATGGCAGTAGGAATTGACAGTGAAGGTGACGTCAGCTGTGTCGGCAGCCGGGTGCTGTGTCTGTTAGCAAGGTGGAACATGTGACTATACTGCGGCATGACATGGAAGGTGGCTTCCTGCTGCGTAGCATAGCCTCAGACTGCTTGGGGCAGCCGCAGCATGGCAACTGGTGGAGATGTGTAGTGAGGCACCCAGCCATGCGGCCTGGCATTCTCTGCGGCAGCTGCTTGGGAAAAGGTGCTGATATGGCAGAACGCTGTGTGGTGAACCACGAATTCATGTACTTGTTATCGCATGGCGCATCTGGCACAGCAAGCGTGAAGTATTGCTGGCAGCTTCATTAGGTATGGCTGGTTAAACTTCAAATGAGGCGGGCCTAGCAGTGATCTATCCCACTTCTGACACCAGTTGTTAAACCATCAGGAATGGCCAGGAGCGGAAAGCTGTAGGCATGAATGTTCAATGCCGTAAACAGGCAGGCCTAGAGAAGCTGCTGGAACTGAATGATTTACCGCCCAAGACAGCAAGAGAGGTGGGCATCTGATCGGTTCAGAAGCTGCAAGCAGAAGAGAGCAAACAGTATGTTTGCTCCCAGCAGCTGGCCACAGTAACACCCCACTTGACCACTTCCAACCTCCCTATTGGTAGGCCAGATCGTAAGACAGGCAGTTCGATAGCGTTACCTTGTAAGCAACATGTGAACTTAGCTGCTAATGGTTGAACATGTGAAATACAGAGTGGTTTTATCTGGTTCTGGGCAACGTGGCTGAGACACTGCAACTAGCCACAAGGCAGAAGGCACTGACGAACATACAGTGGAAAATAAAACCAGATTTTTATGCAAATAAATCCATTCAGTAATGGACCCCACTGTACACTATCAATAAATTTTAGTCTACAGGGCATGTAGAGTAACTCAGAGAGCAAATGGTGTGATTATAGCATTTTTTGGTATGTCTTTGTCTGCCACCTAAATTCGTTGATATGCTATTTTGCAACTGACAATGATGGCAATTTTTTCCCCAGCCAAGACTTAAGAAAAATGTACAAATTGGGAATGGGATCACTGTCAATGATTCTATGGGCATTGACATAGTGGTAGTCACTGTGTAGGCACAAAGTACCATTCTTTGTAGAAACTAGTTCAATTGGGGAGGGCTGAACACTGTTTGATGACATGACTTTACCAGCTCACAAACATTCTTCTGCCACATCCTTAGCCACTTTGTTTGTAGGAAACTAGCCAGTGGTGCCAGCAGCAGATAGGGGGACCTGGTGTGATTATAATGTGGTGGACTGCACTGTCCATATGGCAAGAATTGTATGTGGTTTAATTGGTGAGTGTGTAAGTCCGGGAAGTGGGGCATGATGTGATTTATCATTGCTGTTAACGTCACATAGCACTGTATCAGGTGTGCAATTGAACAGGGATTTGTGGCACTTCAGTAACTTCAGAAGTGTCCATAGTAGTGGTGCCATGCCACTGGTCAGTGTCGAGATGACAAAGGCTTTAGAGATGCCGTTGGGCTGCATGCGGTGATGAGGTGGCATCCACAATTCATCTCCATAGTTGTTTGTTCGTGAGTCACGTAACCCCATTGTCATGATGGTAATGATGAGTACTTGGCTGCCCTTAAGAGAAGCTGGTTGAAAAGTGCTTTGCTTTGAAACTTCAGGTTGAGTTGTGTGTTGAGCAGCAGCAGCAGCATAACTGAGGGCTTTGTAGTGCCAGCAGTTAGTGTATTACTGACCACACCACAGGTGGCCTTCTGGCTGCCCCATGATAATAGGAGTGTTAAAGCCCCTGAGGGCTTGGCATTTGGTTGCTGGGTACAGTATTGGCAGCCCCAGGTTCCTGATCTGCGAACTGGTAAGCACCATCAGTCCTCTGTTGTTGTAAGCTCTGGGCACACTTCGGGCACCACCACCTGGACCCCTACAACAAACCCCTCAACCTCGAGGTGTGCTATGTGCTGACAAGGTGAATGAGTGTTCAGGTCAAACAGTTTCAAGTGGGCAACCTCTGGGGCACATGCCACCCCCGCCAGAGGTATAAGGATTGTTCAGGCATGCAGGGCTCTGCCTGGGTTGATAATTGTGTTCCTAACATCTCGTGGGATCCCTCTGAAACATTTTCATGAACTTGCAACTACCAATGTGATGGGTGTATAGTCATGTAGTACTTAAACCCACTCATCTATAAGAGCTCGATTGGTCAATCCTCCCAAAAAGAAGCCTCAGAATTATAGAGATAGGGCACTAGTGTGTCATAACACATTCATTGTAATCAAGAGAACAGGGGCAATATTTGAAAAGGTCTCGAGTTTCTATATTTGCATGGTGTTGGAAGGTATTGCTGGGTCCCAAAAAGTAATAAATGACTTTGTAATGGAACACTTCCAGATGAAACTGTTACTTCAAACCAAGTATCTGACCTCCTGGGATGTAAGCCTTAGTGACTACCCAGTTGAGGCTGAGTTGCATACCACCCTTAACTTTAGGAAGGCATGGTTACCTACTCAGATATGATTGGAGGTGGACCCCACGGAGTTCCATGAAGTATGGAAAAATATGGACATCACAGAAGTGCAGAACTACATGAGAAGAGTCACTGGAAAATTGGAAAAATCTGCAACTTTCTCTCTAACCTTTAGTAATGCAGAGTTACCTGAACATATTCTTGCAGGCTATATCTGTTGTGTTGGCAGAAGAGCCAACACCGTGTTGGAAGAACTATACTGACGTGAGGTCTGGAACATGACAAGGAATTAGAATTCAGAAAGCGGATGTAATTAGTTTGGTACTTAACTTTAATCCATTAATGATGAATGTCGCTCTTGACTGTATATGAGTCACAATAATATCTGTTCAGAAGACATAGTAACTGAATATGGCGCCTTGCTAGGTCGTAGCAAATGATGTAGCTGAAGGCTATGCTAAATTGTCGCCTCTGCAAATGAGAGCGTATGTAGTCAGTGAACCACCGCTAGTAAAGTCAGCTTTATAACTGGGGCGAGTGCTAGGGAGTCTCTCTAGACCAGGCCTGCCGTGTGGTGGCGCTCGGTCTGCAATCACTTATAGTGGCGACATGCATGTCCGACATATACTAACGGTCCGCGGCCGATTTAAAGGCTACCACTTAGCAATTGTGGTGTCTGGCAGTGACATAACAATATCCATCTTGGGTTTGCCCATTCATTCCTAATGCAGTGTGATGCTTCAAATGTCAGAGATTTGGCTATACCAATATGGGATGTAGTGGGAGTGTTACATGTGTCAATTGTGGAGGTTTACCTCGTAAATCAGACAATACTTTCACATTTCCTCCAAAATGTGTAAACTGCGCTGGGGATCACCCAGTGTGGAGCAGAAAGTGTGAGGTTTACAATGAGGAAAGGAAAATCCATGAGTTGAAAGTCAAGAGACACATACCCTATGGTAAAGCTCAAAAACCTTTAAAACCTTTCAAATCTTTCCAACCTCCAGTTTGTGCTACTTCTGTGGCATCGGCCCTTAAGACGCCAATCACCAAGTGTGATGCCTGCACTCAAACTAGGACCACCGGTTCAAGTAGGAGCACGTGCACTTGTCTGTATACCTGTATGGGAAATGCTACATTTAAAACATAAGTCATTAAGAAGCCATTGGCAGTGGGCTTATCACCTAAGCCACATATCACTGCCAAACATCAGAATCCTACTAATCAGGCCCCTCAAACCAAGCAATCACCTCCTCCCATAAGTAAACCAAAAGTCCTTCAAAAATTAGTTCCAACTCATAGAATGTGGTGGTTAAACCTTTAGATTGGCAAGCTCACTCCTTCTCTTATGGGGACTATGCTTTTGAGGGTATGGACTTCCAATTGGAGGAACCAGAAAGCTGTGAACTGAATTGGCTGACATTCCCCCTGACATCCCAGATAAATCACCACCTCCAGGGTAGAAAGAATAGGACAACAGTCACTGAACAGTGGCTGCCACAAGGATTTCTGTGGTGCAGTGGAATTTAAATAGATTCCTACCACATTTGGAAGAATTACAGCTCCTGGTCCAGGAGAAGCCACCAACATACCTGCATTATGGGGTTACCACCCCTACAATAAGGACGATATTACTGGAGACAGTGCTAAAGGTGGAGTGGCAGCTGTAATTGACAGATGCCACTCTCCTGTCCCTCTTACCACCGCCATCCAAGCACCCTTTAATATCACAGTGTGTTCTTTGTATCTTCCACCTAATGATGCTCTCGATGCAGATGCACCGATAGAAGTCTTCCAGGCACTCTCACGCCCAATCCTCCTAGTGGGGGACTATAGTGCACACAATGTACTCTGCATCTCGACTACCACTTGAGACATCTGCAGTCTGAATGTAGGTCAGATGGCACTTTTCCACAACTACAGAGTCTTTATCAGCCACTGACTTTGTTTTTGTTGCCCAGCTAGGGCAGACTCTGTTCAGTGGGAAGCAGGTATGGATTTACATTGTAGTGTTGACTTCCCAGTATGTATCTGTCTGCTGACAAGGATTATGGATGATACAAAGTTCAAATTTAATGCAGTACAGTCAACAGGCTATTTTTAAACGGAAGGACTGTACACAGGAGATGGTGACCCTTATCAATGGACTACCACAGAGTCCATCCCCCGGTCTTATAATCATCTCACACGATGACCTGTAGGTTGTTGGAATGATGACTGTTCATTGGCAAATCATGACCAGACAAACAGAGCTACAGAACTTAACACTGTCCAACTATAGAAACACTTCAAACTTTCAGCTCTGTGAGAGAACATGTGAGGCGAGTGATAAAAGAACAGAAGAGGGCTTCCTGAAAGGAATTTGCAACTTCCTTGACTTCCATTTATTGGTCCACTTCCACTGTGGAAGCTTGGGACTCACTAAGGCAGATTTCAATCAAGGGCAGTACTCGTACCTTCAGATTTGTCAAATAATGGGGCCTTGGTGGACATGTCAGAAGGCATGTTCAGGTTTTAGCTGAACACTTTTCTACTGTCACTACATCATCCAGACAAGCTCCTGCTTTTCAGGTGTTCTATTGGACTGTGGAGATGACGAAGCTCAAGTTGTTG
Organism: Schistocerca piceifrons; assembly: GCF_021461385.2. Lineage (NCBI taxonomy): Eukaryota > Metazoa > Arthropoda > Insecta > Orthoptera > Acrididae > Schistocerca > Schistocerca piceifrons. The sequence goes on from NW_025728275.1 coordinate 5,574,876, forward strand.
TTGCATAATGGGGAAGTCTACAACCTTCCATTTGCCATGTGGGAACTGGAATTAGCTTTGTCTGGAGCTGGAGGCACTGCTCCAGGAACTGGTGAGATCCATTATGCCATGCTTCATCTGTGCCCTGAAATGAAAGGACATCAATTAAAAGGTTTCTTGTCTGTTCAGAGTTGCATAGTGCACTACAAGCACTTCCCCAAATGGAACTAGCTGATCAGTTAATTCAGCTCATCTGTGACTTCTTACAGCAGGTCCAGCACTGTGGCAAGGACGTGATTGTTTGCTTGCGTACCTGGTCACACTGGGATACAGTAAAATGACATGGCTGACAAAGCCGTCAAGGAAGTATGTCAGAATGGTGCTGCCTGTCAATGTCCCATCCCGCTGAATGCCATCATCTCGTTTTCTGATGGATGCATCGTGTCAGTGGGACACTGAATGTTTGATGTTAGCCTTTCTGCTGGAATGAGGTTCTGCTTACCAGGTTGTGCGATGGGCATAGCCGTTTAACCCGTGGCTTCCTTCTCTGGTGAGAGGATCCACCACTGTGTGAAGTGTGTGATATGCCACTTTCAGTTCAGTGTAGTTTGACAATGTGTGTCATATATATTGATTGTAGGGCAGCCGTGAATCTTGATGGAGATCTGCCCACCATCCTCACCGATACTGGTTCCAGTGTTAAGAGTGGTGAAGTTTTGTGAGCTGACAAAGCTCATCCCTCAATTGGTGTGGAAGGGAGGGAGACTTTAAAACATTATAAAATGCTCCACATGTGGAGACGGCCTTTGTCCCCACCCATGAGGTTTGCATGCTGACTTTCCATCAGGGTGTTGACAAATGTGATGTTGAGCAGCCATCATCTCAAATAACCACCACCACCATCATAAGGAGGATTGCACCATTTAAATCTGGCAGTAGAAGTTAGTTCTGTAGGAAGTAAACTCGAATGGCTGGTTTAACTTTCTGTGGCACTAGGAATGTCAGAAGAGTTTCTGTATTTGTGCCGTGTAGTGTGCGATGGTGATCAGTCATTGGCCACACACATTTGTAGCAGTGATGGCATCAGTGTAGCAGGTGTGAGAGCAGGTGGTAGTGCTCACTTACCATGGTGTCAGTGAGGAAATACACATGCAGGCACCTGTTTTGGACAGATAGTTGAAGACCAACTGCCCGTCAAAATGTTCTGTCAGTACTGTTTCATTGTGCTGTGTAGAGGTGGCTCATTAATGAAGATCAGCCTGATGTCAGGTCACCATAGAAGTTTCGGTAGGCATAGGGTTGTCTGCAGCGCAATGAATGCTGCCCAAATCTTGTGGGGAAACTGGCAGTAGCATAGTTCTGTTTTGGGTGTGGAAACAGATGGTGCACTGGCTCAGTGCAGCTTATTTTATATGCAGTCATGACAGTGGCCATTTGGGAGGGTGACACTCAGCTGTCATGTTTGGTGATTTCTGTCTGCTGGATCTGTGAAAGGTGCTCAGGGTGGTAGATGTGGGGGACGTGGCAGAGTTTGGGTGAGTCCAGCCGCCATCAGGCTCTCTGTGGCTGTGCACAGTGTCATGGCAGCTCATCCAGGATCGTGCGTAATTGGTTTCAGGGCAGGTGTACTGCACGTTTACTGCTATGTTCCACTGTCTGTTGTCAATGAGAATACAGTGTTGTGATAGTGCTGCATTTTGTCAGCCAGTTGAAGTTTAAGCTCCAGTGTTGCCTCCTCATGCACTACTATTGCTGCTTGTACGTTCTCTGGGAATATTTGGAGCCTAAGTGTCCATGAGACATCATCAGGTAGGAGTGTTGGGTTAATTGGAATTTGCATGTGGTGCCAGGACAAAGACAGTATGCTATTGGCTAAAGAAGTTACTTTGATCAGGAAATGTAGCTGCTGCTCTTGGGTCCATGTGATTCTGTGTAGCACTGGTGTCTCGGCAGACTTGCATGTGTGAGAGGCCAGATGTCCAAAAGCAAGTCGCTAATAAGGTCTGCACTATTTCCCAGGTGGTTAAGACAAGTGGTGAGCTTCTCGTCATCTGCAATGGTGCCACTCGCTGACATCAAATGCTCACGGGGGGCAAAACACCTTGCAGGAGAAAAACGGTAGTTTAGAATGGTGGTGGATGATATGATGGTTGTCAGTGGTTACAGTGTAAGGCACTGCTGTGAGATGGGCACGGTGCGATGCTGGATTTGGAGGAGTGTCAGTGTGTGCGGCAGGCAGGAAACGTGCCTTTGCAAAGGGCTGTGCATGATGAGGTGGATCATGTGTCAGTGCAGATAGTGCCAGCATCACAAAGCAATGTGTGTGGAACTCACATGGTTGTTCGAAGTGTATTTGTATGAGTCAGTGAAATTCTGGGGCCAAGTTGGTAGAAAAGACTTTCCTAGTGACCGGTGTCTGAGATGGTGGGAAATGTGTGTCAGGGTGTATGTGATACCCTCGTGTAGCCCATTTAGTATCCAGCAGCACTGTGTGTGTCTCTTGGAGTTTGTGCAGATGTGCAGTCGTTGACGGTGTGGCTGCCGTGGGTGTGACATAACCCGAACAGGGAGCCAGAGCTATCTGACCTTGCCGAGACAAGGTCACGAGAAACGTATTTTCGGAAGATGTAGTTGCTTTTAGTGCTGGTTGTGGGTGATTCAAATGGAAAGCACACTGCTGGATCAGAAGTGAGATGGTTGTGAGGCCCAGTGTGGCTGGGATATGAGTGACTTTATAGTATCTCTCGCAGAACTCATGATTAGTCACTATGGGTGGCACAGGATTTGGAAAATTGGAATGCCCATGTACTGAAATGTGATGTAAACCTGGATCCTGCAGTCTGTTGGCAGATAGGTGATGAAACAGAATGAAGTAGTGGTATGGCGTGGGCCATTGTTTGTAATGGCACTGTGGGAGAAGTCTGGTTCAGGTTATCAATGTGAGTGTCATAATGCTCGTAATCACTAGTACTGCAGCAATTGATGTTTTGCCCTGCATGATATTTGAAGCCACTTAGATTAACATACATTATGGTGAAACTGGCTATTGTTTGTTGTGACTCGCTGCTGCAGTATTGTATGAAATACAAGGGATGGAATCACTCTGTATCAAATCTGGAATGTTTAGTAAGGAATCCCTAGATAAATTCGATACTTGTTTTGGCATATTAATATGATAGCAGAATAGTGGTCTGGTGTTGTAGACCAGATTTCCACACTATTTATTAGTAGTACATATATGCAACATTCTTAAGTGTTAGGAGTGTACAAAGCATACCAACTCCTGCTGCCTCATATGAAGCAACCCTCATTTACACAGTCAGAGATGTCATTTCACTACATATTCTCTTTTGTTTCTCAGTAATTTGGCAGATTGGAAAAATACTGTCCCATTTTAATACCCTTCTGTTCTTCAGAAAGAAATATTTCCAACAGTACCTTCAGTCTGTTTGTTACTGTTTGTGCGTATATCTTGTATGCAGAGTTAAGAAGACTACTATCTCAATAATTGTCACATTTTCTGTGATCTCCTTTGATTTAATAATGGGATAATGCTGTTTGCAGATGTTTCAGTACTTCATTGAAACATTTTTTCTATAACCATGTAATTCTTCGATCTCGTAGCAAATGTATTGTATAGATATCTCCTTGTGTGTGTCTTTTTACTGTGTTTTTATTCTTTTCAAAGCTAAGAATGCCCCTCTATATTACAAAAAAAAATGATCAGTTGTAACATTATATCCTCTTTAGACTCTGATGTCTTCTATAAATGGGATGGCTTTATGTGCAATAACATAGCCTCTTATAGATGTAGTGCCCCTAGTACTCGATTTAATTTTATGAATATCTCTATTTACGGGGAGAGGGGTTGTATTAATTGTCATTCTTAAGTGGTTGAAGGCAGAAAAAATCTCTCAGCTGATATACATTATTGTTTTTAGTACGTTCTCCAAGTGGCCCCACTATGCCTTTAATGGCAGATTTATCTACTTTGTATTGAAATCTCCAGCAATTATTAAATAATATGCTTTAGGTATTCTACCAATCATTGTCGTATATGCATTTGTGGGCTGTATTCTCAACAATAATATTCATCAACTTATCCCAGCGTCTTAAACCGTAAGTATATCAATCCTTAATTTATGAAAACCTATGAATTTACCTAATTTTATTGTACCTGCAACTCCAGCTCTTGCCGGTTCAGTTCTACTTACTCTGGTATATTTCATAATATAACGACTAATTTCTTTAGAGATTTGTAGTTCCTTCTTTGTTTCTGATATTACAACTATATCAGTTTTTGAAATGTTTAATTCCCTCGTTATATGTTGTTCATTTCTGCTTATTCCTCTAACATTCCATATTGTTATTATCCTTATTTTTTTTCACTCCCCATATTATTTTTTCCTCACTGGTCATTGTCAAAAGTGTTTTTTGCTACTTGATTTTTGTTAGTAGTGTTGTAATTCCCCATTAAAAGATACAGACCTGTAGCCTGGTGGCAGGGCTGCCACATTTGTGTGTCCTAGTACACCTGCTTTTTCTCTGGGGTTTTCTCTCCTTAGATGGCTGCCTTCACTACAGCTATGGATTCATCTCTCCAGGTTTTGGAGGGACTCCTTCCCTGTTATTAATCAAGGTTGACCCCTCTAGGAGTGTCTGTTTCTCTATGCCCAAGACAACCTGTCTCCCCCTGCCCACCACTCCTACATTGTGGACTGGTCTTCATCTGATTCATAACCATAAGACCTGTCCCGCTAGGGTGGCCCTGCCAGTAGCATGCACTCCCTCCAATATAGCTATCTGCTTTATAGCAGAGCACACAAACTTCCTTGCCATAGTTAGGTGGCTGTCCCTGAGGAGATATTTAATACATATTTTTATTTTTCTTTATTTTCAGATATACCACGAGACATATTACACCATTTCCTGGCCGGAATGCCACGAAGGTGGAAGATGGTTGCACAGCAGTGGCGGCAGTGCATTGGTAACTACTACTACTACTACTACTACAACTACCACCACCACCACCAATGTTATTATTATTATTGTTATTATTATTGTTATATTATTATTATTTTTGTATTTCTTTCTTTTCTCAGACGTTATGTCTGGTTAAAAATGGAAAGTGACACGGACCTTGATCAAGCGTGACTTCCTTTTTAACTGAACGGTATATGTCCGCCCCTCGTGGTCTCACGGTAGCGTTCTCGCTTCCCGAGCACAGGGACCCCGGTTCGATTCCTGGCGGGATCAGGGATTTTTCCTGCCTCGAGATGACTGGGTGTTGTTGTCATTTTCATCATCATCATTCATCCCCATTACGGTTGGAGGAAGGAAACGGCAAACCACCTCCATTAGGACCTTGCCTAGTAGGGCGGTGCGCGTCTCCCGCATCGTTCCCCTGTGCTCTGTAAAGAAGCAAGGGACTTCATTTCCATTTCCATATGTTACATTGCATTTAGGAACTTTTGGGTAATTAAACATGTATCAATAATTTCAGATTTCTGTAGTTGTACATATACGTTTGGCTGTAGCTGTATTGTGTTGATGTGTACTGGTAGATATTGTGTGGTAGGACTCCTGTAGTTGATAGTATAATTGGTACAATGTCAACTTTATCCTGATGCCACATGTCCTTGACTGCCTCAGCCAGTTGGATGTATTTTTCAATTGTTTCTCCTATTTTCTTGTGTATATTTGTTGTATTGGGAAGATTGGGAAGGGATATTTCGATTAGTTGTGTAAATTTCTTCTTTTTATTGGTGAGTATGATGTCACATTTGTCATGTGGTGTTTTTTATTTGTTATAATGGTTCTGTTCCAGTATAATTTGTATTAATGATTCTCCAGTACATTTTGTGGTGCATACTTGTATGTGGGAACGTGTTGCTTTATTAGTTTGTTGTATGGCAAGTTGTTGATATATTATTTTCGCTACATTGTCATGTCTTCTGTATTTGCTAGTATTGTACAACCACTTGTGATGTGATTTACTGTTTCTATTTGTTGTTTGCAAAGTCTGCATTTATCTATTGTGGTATTGGGATCTTTAATAATATGCTTGCTGTAATACCTGGTGTTTATTGTTTGATCCTGTATTGCAATCGTGAATCCTTCCATCTCACTGTATATATTGCCTTTACTTAGCCATGTGTTGGATGCGTCTTGATTGACGTGTGGCTGTGTTAGATAATAAGGGTGCTTGCCATGTAGTGTTTCCTTTTCCAATTTACTTTCCTCGTATCTGTTGATGATGTTATGTGGTCTAAAGGGTTGTAGAAGTGGCTATGAAATTTCAATGGAGTAACCGATGTATTTATATGAGTGATTGCTTTGTGTATTTTGCTAGTTTCTGCTCATTCTGTGTTGTATGTGTCATTAATTTCTGTGTAATGACTGAAGTTAATATTTTGTATATTGTTGGTAGGCATGTTATGGGGGTGATATTTAGCTGGGATAGCTGTGTCTGCTTGATCTTTAGGTTTCAGATAAGTTATTCCTTGTGTAAGTGTATCAGGGAATGTGTATGGATCTGCAATGTATCTGTTAAATAATTTAGTTAGATGTGAATGTGTTGAGGTGAACTTCTTTAGCCAGAAATTTGCTATTTTATCTTTTCCACAGGCTTTCCAATTGTGAGTGAATTAATTGCTTGGGTGAATTCATGTTGCAAAATTATCACTTCAGGCATTTGTGGTATCAACTTGTATGTGTCTGCTTCTGCTTGTATCCACCATGCATGTCTGTTAAGTTGTACCGGGTTTGACCATATGTGTTCCATGTCTGTTGTATTTCGTGGGTTGTCTATTTTAATATGTGTGTTATCTACTGTCTGGGAAAATTTCATTTGGTTTGTGTTGAATTTTTGGTTTTGTTTCCTTCTATCTTCACTTTTTTGTATCTTCCAAGTTGTTTGGCCAATGCTTGTAATTTCTGCTTCTTTTCATCTATCTGCTCTATCGCTTCTTGTTGTGAGATTTTACCTAACCTTGTTCTATTTTTGTCTGATATTTCATTTCTTAAAAATTGTGTTAGCTGTCCGATGTCTATTCTCAGTTTTTCTATTCTGATCTGTAGCCTGTGTTGCCATGCTCACTTTGTGGATTTCTTCTGTGTGTTGGTTGGTTCTGATTTCTGCCTAGTGTGTATATTTAGTGTAGTAAGTGCTCTTACATAAACCAGTAGTTGTAACTCTTCCATAGTTGTTTTTAATTTATCTTGTTGTGTATGATTGTGTTGATAGTTGTTATTGTTGTTTCGACTTGTGGGTTATTTCGAGATCTATGCAAGAATGGTCTAATGTCTGTATTTGTGTCTTTGTATTTTATGTATATCAGCTGAAATTTTTCTTCTATATCTAACACGTGTGTCACTTTGTGTTCTATTTGTGGTTGTTCTGGTGGCTGTCTTAAGCTTACCCTGCATTCTGTATTGCCATCCAGGAAATGTGGTGTCCAGCAATTTGGCCCCCTGCCTTTTGTGGCTACTAAGATTATTTTAAGATTCATACTGAATACTGACTGTGAGAGGGTATCAGTTGGAGTTTGTTGGTGTCTATACATAGTGACTTTGTGCCTGTTTTTCCTAGCCTGGGGCGACTCCAATGCCCATAATCCTCTGTGGGGGTGGAACAATGATCACCAGCCATGTTAAAGACGTTTAAACTTTACTGGCATGGCTCAATCTTTGCCTCTTGAACTCTGGTCCCTCCATACACTTTAGCATGACAACTTACTTGACCATTGAATTATCATTTCACAGGCTTCATCTTATATCATCTATCCATGGTGGGGGGGGGGGGGGGAGGGGGGGGGGGGTTCCACAGTGACCTGTGTGGTAGTGAAAACTTCCTGATCTTTCTGACCGTCCCTTAGCATTGCTCCCCTGGACACACTGCCAGATCAGTTCTATATAGTGTTGACTAGGGAGGGTACACATCTGCTGTCATTTTAAGGTCCCCATCACAAGGCTGTATTGATACAGCTGTACACCACAGAACTGCATGAAAGCAAGCCACCCCCTTTCCCTTTGGAAGAGAGTACCCTGGTGAACTTGAGATCACTGGGACTTGTAGAGATCGTGGGTGGTCTCTCAAGCACCATAAGTGGCACCCTCCACTGGAGTTTCTCTTTGCCTGTAAATGGATCCCTGCCCACATCCACTACCTATTTAAATGGTGAAAGCAAGAGTCATGGGAATTTTAAGTTTCTATCATTGGATCACATACCTCTACATGACAGGTTTAGGCAAAGACAGATGCTTCTACAGCTTCCAGTCCCCTGCAGGTGTACAAACTATTTCCTTAGATGGTGCCATTTATACTAATCGAGACACTGTTGCTGAACAATTTGCTGAGCATTATGCTTGCTCATCTGTGCCCAAGAATTACTGCCCCACATTTCAGCTCATAAGATATAGGCTGTAGGGACTGCACTTACGTTTCACTACATCCCACCTTGAGCCATATAATGTTCTAATTAGTGAATGGGAAGTCTCCTGTGCACTACCCCATTGCCATGACAGAGCCCAGTGTCCAGACTGCATCCACAACCAAATGCTTAAACATATTTCAGTGGATAGGCTGCAACACAGCCTTGCCCTCTTTAATTGGATTTGGACTAAGGCGGAGTTACCATCTCAGTGGTAAGAAACCACAATAGATTTGGTACTGAAACTGGGTTACAACCCCATAGACATGGACAGTTAATGTCCAGTCACCCTTACGAAAGTCACCTGTAACTTGTTCAGATGCATGGTGAGCAAGCAATTGTTGCATCCTTCAGTCTCAGGGTGTTTTGGGTGCGCGGCGGGCCGTTTTGGGTGCGCGGCGGGCCGTTTTGGGTGCGCGGCGGGCCGTTTTGGGTGCGCGGCGGGCCGTTTTGGGTGCGCGGCGGGCCGTTTTGGGTGCGCGGCGGGCCGTTTTGGGTGCGCGGCGGGCCGTTTTGGGTGCGCGGCGGGCCGTTTTGGGTGCGCGGCGGGCCGTTTTGGGTGCGCGGCGGGCCGTTTTGGGTGCGCGGCGGGCCGTTTTGGGTGCGCGGCGGGCCGTTTTGGGTGCGCGGCGGGCCGTTTTGGGTGCGCGGCGGGCCGTTTTGGGTGCGCGGCGGGCCGTTTTGGGTGCGCGGCGGGCCGTTTTGGGTGCGCGGCGGGCCGTTTTGGGTGCGCGGCGGGCCGTTTTGGGTGCGCGGCGGGCCGTTTTGGGTGCGCGGCGGGCCGTTTTGGGTGCGCGGCGGGCCGTTTTGGGTGCGCGGCGGGCCGTTTTGGGTGCGCGGCGGGCCGTTTTGGGTGCGCGGCGGGCCGTTTTGGGTGCGCGGCGGGCCGTTTTGGGTGCGCGGCGGGCCGTTTTGGGTGCGCGGCGGGCCGTTTTGGGTGCGCGGCGGGCCGTTTTGGGTGCGCGGCGGGCCGTTTTGGGTGCGCGGCGGGCCGTTTTGGGTGCGCGGCGGGCCGTTTTGGGTGCGCGGCGGGCCGTTTTGGGTGCGCGGCGGGCCGTTTTGGGTGCGCGGCGGGCCGTTTTGGGTGCGCGGCGGGCCGTTTTGGGTGCGCGGCGGGCCGTTTTGGGTGCGCGGCGGGCCGTTTTGGGTGCGCGGCGGGCCGTTTTGGGTGCGCGGCGGGCCGTTTTGGGTGCGCGGCGGGCCGTTTTGGGTGCGCGGCGGGCCGTTTTGGGTGCGCGGCGGGCCGTTTTGGGTGCGCGGCGGGCCGTTTTGGGTGCGCGGCGGGCCGTTTTGGGTGCGCGGCGGGCCGTTTTGGGTGCGCGGCGGGCCGTTTTGGGTGCGCGGCGGGCCGTTTTGGGTGCGCGGCGGGCCGTTTTGGGTGCGCGGCGGGCCGTTTTGGGTGCGCGGCGGGCCGTTTTGGGTGCGCGGCGGGCCGTTTGGTTCAGGTGCACCACTTTTTGGTATTGTTCTGTGATTTGTGGTTGGTGTGGCTTCCCACATTCTCCAACTTAAGCAAAAGTGCTGGCTACACTTCAGTCCATTTCACTGGCTCAGTAACATTAGTTTGGTAGCAGAGGGCTGTATGGTTTCACATACGTACAAAGCCGTTTCTTTCCATCTTAATTATGGAAGCCTTGCATGTGGTTCAGTAACACTCTCAGCATTGCAGATACTGGACCCTCATCGGGAGCCTTTCAAAATAGCTCAGTGAACAGCCTACTGGCCAAGGCTGGACTCCCTCCATTACCTGTCAGACAACAAAAACAGCTACTGAATTACATTATATGCATTCATAACTTCCCTGAACACCCCAACTGCTCTGTCATTTCCCCTGGAAGGGAGTTCCAACTCCCATAACTGCAACTGCCTCCACTGTTTGATCTGATCAGGGAGACATAGCATCTGCCCCCATGGCTTGTACCCAGAACTCTGATTTGTCTGTCTCCTTTTGTCCAAAAGATTCTTTTCGACCCATGATTTTTGGCTGCCTGTTCTTGACTGGCCTTAAGACATATCACAGCTTGGACGTGGTATTCACTGATGGCTCAACAGCTGACAAAGCTGCTTTGCAAATACAAATGCACAGTGTAATGAACTATATTCTCTTCCAAATTGCTGTTGTGTGTTCACTGCTGCTTTAACGGCTGCTAAACTAGCCCTTAGCCGTATTCATTCTTGCACTGGCAAAAGTATCCTAATCTGCAGCAACTCCCTGTGCAGCCTTAAGGCTATAGAATAGTACTAATCTCCTCACCTGCTAATTATGGCTATCCAGAATCTCGTCTCGGAGCTACATCAAGGTGGATGGCCAGTTGTTTTAACTTGGACACCCAGTCATTTTGGGATTTTTAGAAATATACAAACTGACCAGTTGGCCAACCTGGCCACCAGTATGCCAATTCTGGAAGTTTGAGTTGTAGAACTCCACCTTTTGCCATTTATATGTCATAGATTGCTGGAAGCTGATTCTTTGCCACGTTCTGATGTGAGGATCCCCCTCATTGCCAGTGTAGAACCCACCTTTTGTGGCCACTTACTCACAGACTGCACAAATTTGGCTGCTTTGTGGTGGTATTGTAATCTTCCTAACACACTACCTCTAGTGCTAGTAGACAGCACCAAAGTGGCTGCCCTGGTGTTAATGTTTTGCCCATGATGGTGGTATCTATTCATCCCACTCATGTAGAGCTTTTTGCCCTCATTGATTACCTGAGGGGGTGGTGGAGGTCTTGCTGCATCTTCCCATTGAAAGCTTGGTTTCTGAGTGAAGAGCAGTTTAAACAGATTATTCAATTGCACCTGAATAGGCAGCTCTTTCTGCTCTATAGATGAATATCGTAACAGGGACTTTCAAATGGGCTTAAGTAAAAATGTCAGATTACAGTGTTGTTAACGCTTCATCACAACAGTCACTGTTAGGTATTTTGTGTATGATAAATCTATTAAAATTGCAGAAATGTTTCATGCTGACAGTGCATTAATTTTGTAAATACAAGCAGTTCAAATTTAGTGTAAAGTACTGTCATATTTTGACAATCTCCTGACAAATGATTGGTGTATCAAACATTCAAATGTTTTGTGTTTGTCATACTTTGTCTTTTTCCACACCCATGAGAATTACCCCATTTTTGGGGCTATGGAAGGAAAACTGAATCTGATCTAATCACTGTGTGATGAAGTTGTTGGTTATTGGGCTTAAGTTTTGCCATGTGTATTTTTATTTAGCAGTGAATTTAATATATGTTGAGAATCATGATATCAAATGATCTAATAAAACTGAAGTGGAAAAATATTGTCCACTATGTTCATAGATGGTGAAATCGTACGGGGTGAACCAGAACTCTTACAAACATCTAGACATTGTTTAGGGTGCTGTCTATCCTGGTACAAAGGACCCGCAGTCTTCAGTCACTTGTTAGAGTAAATTAATTTCTTTGGATTGTTTCCCATATTGTCTTTGTTTCTGTGAAAGACCTTAACAACAATTATTCAACGAACACTCATACCACACACACTCCTATTCAGATGATCACATGCCTTATATCATACTTACACATTTGTAATATGAAGGTTGGTGGCATTGCTAGGGTTCCCCATTCTTACCCTTCTCATTATCAGCTGGAAGTCCCATCAACACACATCTAACTTCCTCTTCTCTGCCTCCTGCAGAAAAATTGTTTCCTCACTCCGAATCGGTTAATAGTTTTGCACATTACTTCTATGACCCTCCCTGAGAGTGATTCTACTGACTCAATGTGCTTTTTTGACCAACCATATTTCATGTTAGGGTACCACTGGTAAAACTAGATGTTTAAATTTTTGAGCGTTATTTAGTCCAGGGATGGGTAAACGTTGCACGTGGCTCATGAGTGCACAGCACTGCACGTGTGCTGCTCGCGTGCAATCGTCGACTGGGGCAGTTGGCGACAGCCAGCAGGTTGCTGCAGAGTAGTGCCAGGCTAAGCTGTGGACGTTGATGCGAAGCGACCACTACGTAGTGAACGTTGTATTTCAAGAACCGGAAAATGCAGGGTGAAACAAGGAAACGGAGAAGTGGAGATTTGCTATCTTTTAAAAAGTAATGGGAGAATCATTTTTTCTTTGTGCAAAAACGTGAAAATTCGAAATGTTTAATATGTGGCATTATTCTCGCTGGTCAGCGGAAGTTTAGTATTGAAGGCCATATAATAAATTTCACGATGAGTACAATTTATTGTTGGATTCTGAGCAGATGGGGAAATTGAGCTTAAGAAGAGCGATCTGATGATACTAGATGAATCTGTCGTAGTTGCTGTCATCACGAGAGATCTGGGACTTCCTTTCGTCATGTCTCTCGTCTAACTGATATAACATTTTATGGAGCACTGTTTTCAATTTTTCAGGATGACAGCAATAATAGCTCAGCAGTACGTGCAAGTTAGAAGATTGCGCTTAATATAGCGAGAGCTCGAAAACCATTTGCTGAATTAGTAAGTGTCAGTTAAGAGCAAACATCAGTGATGAAAATTTAAGTAACTGTTTGTGTTTGTCTGTATGTAGAAATTTTGTACCACTCTGCCTGTGATAATTAAATAAAAAGTGTCATAGGTAATAGGTACTCTTTCAAAACATGACATCTTTCAAGCACTCCTACTAATCTTATTCCTTCATCAATAAAGCAAGCTAGGAAACAAAACGCATTGCAGAGGAAGGAGCGGACTGAAGGTATGGTGGGGATAGGAGGTAAGCAGGTGGCCAGCTTGCCCCTGTGTGCACGCAGAACACCTGTTAACTGCCCGCCCCTGATTTAGTCCTTCAAGGCAAGCTGCTCTGCCACCCATCGACCATCACTAAGCGATGTGCAAGCACATTTTGCATTTCCAATGACCAAATTTAGCAGCCTTCAAATATCTATGTATCAAAGGCAATGAACTGAGTGGACTGACTGGACTGAGCAGAGTGAGTGGACTGAATCATTGTCCAGCCCAGACCACTAAGGATGGAAACTTTAAATTTGAAGGAGGTGTGGATCTTGCACTGTAGGCATTGCTTAAGAGAAGATTGGCTGAAATTCCACTCCTAAGGGTGTGAAATAGGGGATGAAAATAATTAAGGCTAAGTTTATGAATATTGGTATTAGAGTTCTGGGTTAGATATGAAGAAATAGCTGATACATAATGAAAGTTCATATGGAAAAAGCATGATCAACAAATCTTCAGACTCGAGCTACCAGAAATGCCTTTCGATAAAAAGTACATTCTGAAAAGACTGTACTTATATGGTGTTAATTTGCATGAAATGCTTGGACGGTGTTGCAGTCTGAAAACAACATAAAACATAATTCGATTAAATGAAAACAGTCTCTGGAGGTCCACAGTCTATCAGAGCACAGCAGACAGAGTTGAGCTGTTCATTAGTAAATACATACACATCCTCAGTTGCTTCCTCTGGAAAAAGTCAAGAGACTATCTCATACTGGGTTTACATAAGTGATAGGTACATTCAAAAGTGTTTTTGCCTCCTTCAACTTGGATTGTGCTCAACTACCACTGGTTTGTAAGGTATCCATCTCTGTAATGTGACATAACTTTCCAACAATGTGGCTAATTGCCACTTAAAGACCTAAACTACTTCATGCCTCATTGCTACAATTGTTTCTGCCATTTATGTAGCCTCCATCTGACATATACAAAAATTAGGAAGGCATAGTGCTGCAAGTACACAGCTGTAGGCATTAGGTAAACTAAACTTTGCGCCTTATAATGGCCCACCTAGATTAGGTACATTGCTTTGGTTCATGGCTAACCCTACATGTAAGAGACACTGCCTTTGTACAGGCAGCATGTGCCCAGATACATTGTAAAATAGTGGCATCTTACAGCCTGTAAGTTTCATCCCTCAGGTTTGCTCTCAAAATAGGACAGGTGAGAAGGCTTCTATGGTTTTACAGAAGTTCCTTCCAAATTTGTCTGATTGAATCTCCTTATATTTGTGCCCACAGCACACAAAATGAAAGCCTATCAAAGATGCAGTCACCAACCATTAGCACCACTGCTAGGTGTAGCAGGAGTTGCAATGTTGAACAGTGTGGAGCTCAGAATGTAGACGGACATGTCACCTCAGGTAGATGTATTCGGCAACTCAGGTGGTAGATAAGTGAAACAGTAATACAATGTTGAATATCTGTTGTCCACAAAATAGGACCTCAGAAGCTTCATCGATGGATCAGCTGGTGTGAGCAGGGCAGGTGGAAGCACTGTGGAATATACTAGTCAGCAGTCGGCACACAGTCTGTAGTGGGTCGGCTCGGCAGTTGTGACATTATGGGGCTGGTCGTCTGGTCTGTGTCAGCACTCAGCCACAACTGTGCTGACTCCAGCTGCATGTGTCTTCTGAGAGACAGTGGCAAGAGCAGCCGTGACCCTACCACTGACTGTAAATGGAGAAAGTGTCTACGGTGCTGCCTGGAATACTGGACACCTTTAAAAGAATTGCTGTGGCCTCCAGATGGGAGAGACAGACCGGTATCGAAAGAGTACGCCATGGGAACAGAGCCGAACAGTGGCAGTGGCTCGCCCACGTGGTGGCGAATGATCATCTTCATCCCGGCTCTGACAGTTAGGCCTTCCAGGTGATGGCAATCACAGAAACCTGCCAGTTTCGATTCGGTAGTTACTGCATCTCACAGGGACCGAGCTGCTCCTGATGGAACTGGCTGCTACGTAGATGAGCGTAGGTGACCAGATGAGGTGATCTACTGACATAGGTCTCTGGTCTAAACAGGACAGCAGGGATTGAACAGATCTCTGTCTCATTAGTGGTAGGATTGGTGCAGGATGGGCATGCGTGTTCTGCTCTTGTCAGGCATAAATGACACGATTTGTTCTGGTGTTACATTTGATCGGCTATCTCAGTTGCTTCAGTGCTTGAGCAATTCACATTGCAGATGCTCTTTATGTGCTGTCAGCAACTAAATGTCCAGTATCTTGTCCAGTTTAAGCTTTCTTGCAACATATTGTGCAGTCACCATTATGACATAAGCCTCTGTTTCCATGTTGTCATTTTACTACAGCTCTTGCTTGAGCAATACGTCCATTCGGGTTTACGATAGCTTCTGTGATACTGGTTGCACTGTCTCTTTTGCTGAAATTCTGCCTGCTCTGTGACACATCTGCTAGGCTTCTGGCATTGCATGGGGAACAACTTTAAAGTTTTTCTAACCACACTAAAAATTATACTCTGCTGCACAACAGTGTCGTAAGAAGTTATCTGTACTCCTTCCTAAAGCCTATAAAACTATTTTCACTTATTGCTAGTTTATATACCAGTTAATTTTCATCTCCTGTATTGATTTGTTGTTCTTAGTTGTTTTAATTAAGCAGATACAACTGTTCATCATTCAGCTGACAAATCCCAATGCTTTAAACCTCAGACTGCTACAGGTGTATCGCTGCAATCTGTGCTGACCATGGCTTCATTGTTACTGTACTGCTCACGTAATGCTGCCACCTCTACTGACATGCCACTCCCGCTGCTACCAATTACTTGTCGTCCAATTTTAAGAAAGCCGTTCAGTGAAAAAATTTGACTTTGGGCTGTTGGTCTAACTTTGCTCAATAGAGGACTGATTAAATCTGTGTGTATGAAATGTAGATATCATATTTCACATGAAATTGAGAACAGAATGACAACTCATCCATTTTTCATATCTGGCGGACAGTCGGGGGCAGTACACCTGTTTCTCTTGTGTGCATTGTGAATTGTTAGGTAGTAGCATAGGTCATACTTAATAAACAGTTCAAGATATTGAAATGACGTTTTTGCAAGTGGTAGCACACAAAGAGGCACTTTCATTGTCTGATAACAGGGTGTCCAGCATCCTGGCAAAAAGGGAAGACTCCAGAATTTTTGTTGTTGTGGGGAAACTTGGGGAAACTCAAGTAATGATTGCATTTTACCTAAAAACCCTGGAAAAGGCACAGTATTTGATTTGCTTCTTGGAGCAGAGGCATTCGCTTGCCCCCCCCCCCCCCCCCCCCCCCTCTTTTCTCAATGCAGTGCTGCTCTCGCTGTTCGCACTCACATCGGTGCTTTGCAACCACCATCCGTCGGGACTTTGGCATTCCCCAACTTCTCCCGCCCATGCAGTCCACAGCAGTTGCTAAGTTGGGGAGTCTGGGCTGGCTGAATGCAGGCAAGCTGTGTGGAGGTTTGTTGTTGATATGGAATGGATTGCATGCCTGTCGCTGCAGTGTGGCCTCAGTTACACTAATTAGTGCTTGTGCTTTTGCAGCATGATTTGACTGACTAGGAGGTGTGATGAATATTTGATGTTTACATTCAGGAATATATGGTGCTGTTTGTATTCACATACATCCAAATGTATTACCTTGTTTGCTAATATAATTTAATCACACAAACGTTTTGTTTTTGGGGAATTTGTGGGCTATTCATATCAATTTCTTTTGAACCAGCAATTTCAGGGTGTGCTAGGAATGCACACAGTACATTGTTTTGGATATATATTAAAAAATTACTGCTGTACATGCCAAAAGCAATAATTCTGATAGCATTGTGTATGAATAAGTGATTATAGCTCTTCAGTGGTAGGAATAAAATAGTGTAATTAGAACAATGACAAGCAGTTACTGGTCTTTGGCATAAGGTTGTTGGTTTAGTTAACATTGAGCTAAAGCCCATTCCAGCAACGGTGAAATTCAGGTGGCCACAGCGTGAGTGAGGACTATGGGACTATGTGGGAACTCCTTGCATCATTTCTGTAGTGACTGGTAAACACTTCCAATGTTGCTGTGAGTCGTCATAAACCACTTTCAATTACACGTACATACGGAAAATTATGTTGCCTCTCTTTGGACCCTGTCAAGGAGATACGTAAAAAAGTGGGTGGGTTGGAAGTGGCTCATAAGAAATGGAAAGAAAGAATTGCAGGTAGTGTGGCATTA
>NW_025728276.1:0-40410 GCF_021461385.2 Schistocerca piceifrons
CTTTATTCAAAAGACAGTGAGAAATAATCTGTTAGTGAATTCCATTTAATTTTCATTCTAAATAAAAAGGTATTTAGCTGAGAGAAACTTAACCTATGACCAGTTTATAATTTTGCAGTGAACTACATTTACAATATTTTGTCAGATAGGAAGGTGTTTGAAAAGTAATGTTGAACCTATGACTATTTTATGATTCTACAGTGAATATTGATAGTAATACTATTGAGATAATTCAGTTTGACTAAGCCTTGAAGGCAAAAGTATATGTCATTTTCTGTTACCATTATGCAAATAGCCATGTTCTCTTATATTTGTTAGCACTTTATTTAACGTGAACATATGCAGGTGCCAGAGTTCATTGCACTCTCGTGTCACGAAGTATAGTCTGTGATTGCCCACTGAAGTTACTTATTTTCAGTTTCTTGAATAAGAATGTCACTCATTCTTATGCCTTATTAGGCTGGTGACCGTTGTTATTCTGATTTGGACACTGTGGACAGGCAAATTATTGTTTGTCACTGTTTAAAAATTTACGTAATTCTGAGTTTCACTTCCGATAAGCTACCTCCGTTAGGTATTTCACGGTCAACGCAAACAAAATTCCTCTCAGAGGGTAACACTGCTCAGTTGCTTTATACCATAATTACTTTAACAAAATAGTTCCATTTTACGATCTGCTTCCTACTTTAAGGTTATGGTATAGCAGTTGCAGACGGGAGTGTTATAAGGTAGCGTGTGGTATTGGCGGAAAGTAGCCCGGGCGTGTGACATGGGCTGCCCCCTCTACCACTTCCGTCCTTGCTGTCAAACATAAAGTAGTTTTGGACAAATTTTTCTTTTTATAGCAAGTTTGACTGATATCGGTCCAGTGGTTTAGGCGGAGATGTGGGACTTACATACATATGCAGGGTGTTACAAAAAGATACGGCCAAACTTTCAAGAAACATTCCTCACACACAAATAAAGAAGAGAGTTATGTGGACATGTGTCCGGAAACGCTTAATTTCCATGTTAGAGCTCATTTTAGTTTCGTCAGTACGTACTGTACTTCCTTGATTCACCGCCAGTTGGCCCAATTGAAGGAAGGTAATGTTGACTTCGGTACTAGCATCAAGCACATCAGTACGTAGCATCAACAGGTTAGTGTTCATCACGAACGTGGTTTTGCAGTCAGTGCAATGTTTACAAATGCGGAGTTGGAGATGCCCATTTGATGTATGGATTAGCACGGGCAATAGTCGTGGCGCGGTACGTTTGTGTCGAGACAGATTTCCAGAACGAAGGTGTCCCGACAGGAAGACGTTCGAAGCCTATGACTCGGGACTGGCGAAGACCTAGAACGACTATGACACCTGCAATGGACGAGGCAATTCTTCGTGCAGTTGACGATAACCCTAATGTCAGCGTCAGTGAAGTTGCTGCTGTACAAGGTAACGTTGACCACGTCACTGTATGGAGAGTGCTACGGGAGAACCAGTTCTTTCCGTACCATGTACAGCGTGTGCAGGCACTATCAGCAGCTGATTGGCCTCCACGGGTACACTTCTGCGAATGGTTCATCCAACAATGTACGTTCTGTTGCTGTGTGTTTCCGTTCCATGTTTAATGTGTTTTGAAGAGAAGTAATAAAATGAGCTCTAACATGGAAAGTAAGCGTTTCCGGACACATGTCCACATAACCTATTTTCTTTCTTTGTGTGTGAGGAATGTTTCCTGAAAGTTTGGCCGTACCTTTTTGTAACACCCCGTACACGTACATACAAACGTACATATTTAGACGTATACGTATGTCCGTTTTTTATAATATGTTTGGATTTGGGGTGGCCAAATATATATCGGACACCGTGTACCATGAAGACCGAGAAATACGAATTTACGACGCCGTTTCCTGCAGGGGCAGTAGTATCCTCAAAAGAGCACGCCTGAAGTGGGACGCGCCGAGTTGTGGATGTAAATAAGCGCGGCATCGGGGCGCCCTGCGCCGTGACGAGTGTGGCGGCGCAGCCCGGCCCGGCCCGGCGCGAGGGAGCGACTGACACGGCGCGGTGTGGCGCCTGATCAGTATTCATAGCCGGGGAGCTCCGGGTCGCGCGGCCCGCCGCGACACGACACGGCCCGCGCGCGCCGACAAAGTGGTCCGGGCCCGGGCAGCCCGCATCTGCTAACTGTAAATGCCTGCAAACGAGTGCGGCCCGAGCGCAAACACCAAATTGCATCTAAATTACTTTGTTTACGTCCGCACTAGCGCACAGCGCGCACGGTGAGGGCGAATTATCGCCGCACTCTCCTCTGACGCTGGGGCGACCTCAAAAGGGCCCAAAATATTGAAAGTAAGGGAAACATACGTTTGCAGAGATGCAGTCAGTTTGGCGAATGGATAGCAGTTGTTGAAGAGAAATTAGGACGTTTATTTAAGTATTGCCGGCCGAAGTGGCCGTGCGGTTAAAGGCGCTGCAGTCTGGAACCGCAAGACCGCTACGGTCGCAGGTTCGAATCCTGCCTCGGGCATGGATGTTTGTGATGTCCTTAGGTTAGTTAGGTTTAACTAGTTCTAAGTTCTAGGGGACTAATGACCTCAGCAGTTGAGTCCCATAGTGCTCAGAGCCAACCATTTAAGTATTGCTGGAGGCTGACAGAAACAATTGCACACCCAATGAATATCTACAAGGGGCGTTCAGTAAGTACCGCAACACTTTTGTTCTCGGCCAATTTCGGTTAAAAATGCAGTATTTGTTGTTGGATATCGCTGCTCTACTGGACATCTCTGTTGATAGTGCTGACACATTCGTCCACCAGTTGAGGTACTCAAGGTTTATGCCCACTGAGTTCCTCTCTGTCTAAGGGAAGACCACAAAGAGTAACGAACGACCATCTGTGCAGAACTGCTTATGGCTTCATCACTTCGAACCGTAAACAAAAGATAATCCATGGGGTGCCGCCAAACCACCTTCCCTCCGCAGAAAAAGTTCAATGCCGTACCCTGAGCCGGTAAAGTCTTGGCGCTGATTATTCTGTTTGATGTCCTCCCTCATGGTGCAACTATCAGTTTTGAAGTACACTACTGGCCATTAAAATTGCTACACCAAGAAGAAATGCAAATGATAAACGGTTATTCATTGGACAAATATATTATACTAGAACTGACATGTGATTACGTTTTCACGCGATTTGAGTGCATAGATCCTGAGAAATCAGTACACAGAACAACCACCTCTGGCCGTAATACCGGCTTTGATACGCCTGGGCATTGAGTCAAACAGAGCTTGGATGGCGTGTACAGGTACAGCTGCCCATGCAGCTTCAACACGATACCACAGTTCATCAAGAGAAGCGACTGGCGTATTGTGACGAGCCAGTTGCTCGGCCACCATTGACCAGACGTTTTCAATTGGTGAGAGATCTGGAGAATGTGCTGGCTAGAGCAGCAGTCGAACATTTTCTGTATCCAGAAAGGCCCGTACAGGACCTGCAACATGCGGTCGTGCATTATCCTGCTGAAATGTAGGGTTTCGCAGGGATCGAATGAAGGGTAGAGCCACGGGTCGTAACACATCTGAAATGTGACGTCCACTGTTCAAAGTGCCGTCAATGCGAACAAGAGGTGACCGAGACGTGTAACTAATGGCACCCCATACCATCACGACAGGTGATACGCCAGTATGGCGATGACGAATACACGCTTCCAATGTGCGTTCACCGCTATGTCGCCAAACACGGATGCGACCATCATGATGCTGTAAACAGAACCTGGATTCAGCCGAAAAAATGACGTTCTGCCATTCGTGCACCCAGGTTCGTCGTTGAGTACACCACCGCAGGCGCTCCTGTCTGTGATGCAGCGTCAAGGGTAACCGCAGCCATCGTCTCCGAGCTGATAATCCATGCTACTGCAAGCGGCGTCGAACTATTCGTGCACATGGTTGTTGTCTTGCAAACGTCCCCATCTGTTGACTCAGAGATCGAGACGTGGCTGCGCGATCCGTTACAGCCATGCGGATAAGATGCCTGTCATCTCGACTGCTAGTGATACGAGGCCGTTGGGATCCAGCACGGCGTTCCGTACCCACCTGAACGCACCGATTCCATATTCTGCTAACAGTCATTGCATCTCGACCAACGCAAGGAGCAGTGTGGCGATACGATAAACCGCAATCGCGATAGGCTACAATCCGACCTTTATGAAAGTTGGAAACGTGATGGTACGCATTTCTCCTCCTTACACGAGGCATCACAACAACATTTCACCAGGCAACGCCACTCAACTGCTGTTTGTGTATAAGAAATCGGTTGGAAACTTTCCTCATGTCAGCACGTTGTAGGTGTCGCCACCGGCGCCAACCTTGTGTTAATGCTCTGAAAACCTAATCATTTGCATATCACAGCATCTCCTTCCTGTCGGTTAAATTTCGCGTCTGTAGCACGTCATCTTCGTGGTGTAGCAGTTTTAATGGCCAGTAGTGTATATTGTGCTATCCTTAGGAAATCGAAGAAGCGACTTCAGAGTGTTTGTTGCCACAAAAATGCAAACAAACCTCTCCTTCCTCATGAGAACACAAGGCCTTACACAAGTCTGCGCACCCGAAAGGAGCTCACAAAGCTTCATTGAACTGTTATTCCACATCCACGCTACAGCCCGGATCTCGCACCTTCAGACTTTCCTGAAGGACGAACTCCGTGGGAAGCAGTGCGTGGATGATGGGCTCAAATGGTTCAAATGGCTCTGAGCACTATGGGACTCATCTTCTGAGGTCATTAGTCCCCGAGAACTTAGAACTAGTTAAACCTAACTAACCTAAGGACATCACACACATCCATGCCCGAGGGAGGATTCGAACCTGCGACCGTAGCGGTCTCGCGGTTCCAGACTGCAGCGCCTAGAACCGCACGGACACTTCGGCCGGCACGTGGATGATGGGGAAGTTACTGAAGTAGCAAGACGTTAGCTGCGACGTCGACCAGTAGAATGGTACGATGCGGGTATACGGGCTCTCCCAGTAAGGTGGCATAAGGCCGTCGCGCTGAACAGAGATTATGTTGAAAAATAGGATTTCGTAGCCAAAAGAGTGGGGAATAATAGGTGTACTGGAATCCTGAATAAAACCAACATGCTTTCAGAAAAAAAGTGTTGCATTAATTATTGAACGCCCCTCCTACATCAGCACTTCATGTAGCAAATCACATCCCCCTTTTTCTGTTCCAGTCGCGAATGGTCCGCGGAAAGAGCGATTGCTAGTAAGCACGCATGTGGACTCGAAACTATCTGATTTTATCTTCGAGGTCTTTTCGCATTATATGCGTAGGAGGCAGTGATACATTGCCTGACAGAAATGTACGGTTTCAGATCTTCTACAATAAACCACTTCGTGATGCAGAATGCGTCTCTGGTAGCGCCTGTCACTGAAATTGGCTGCGGCTACGAGAAAGGCGTTCTGCATCACGATGTGGTTTACCGTTAAACTTCTGAGTGGCAATTGACAGGATTTAACAATAAAAAAACTTTGAAACAGCATTCAGTCCGTTCGTGTGTGCAGGTGCAGACCAGGCCTAGACAAGACGTGAGCATCTTTAGGGAGCGTTCAATTAGATAATTGTTTTCATGTTTCAAAAGCAAGGATATACTTTTTATTTACTTATTTGGGTTGGACTTATAGAACCATGCTGTCGAAGGTTTGGTTCAAATACAAAGACATTGTATACAGAAAGCACAAGATAAACACTTTGCCGGCCGGAGTGGCCGAGCGGTTCTAGGCGCTACAGTCTGGAACCGCGCGACCGCTACGGTCGCAGGTTCGAATCCTGCATCGGGCATGGATGTGTGTGATGTCCTTAGGTTAGTTAGGTTTAAGTAGTTCTAAGTTCTAGGGGACTGATGACCTCAGAAGTTTAGTCCCATAGTGCTCAGAGCCATAAGCACTTTGAACGATGGTTTAAGTTTATGTTATGGGATCCATATACTCCCAACACTTATAGCTAGGGACAGGAAATAACTGTTTTATTTTATGACGAACTTCAGAAATACTTTTCGTCAGTCTCGGTGTTTTTTATTGCCAAGTATGGTGTTATTTTTTGCAAATTCGGTGTTGCTTCTGGTGTTCAAATCAAATGGCTCTGAGCACTATGGGACTTTAACTTCTGAGGTCATCAGTCCCCTAGAACTTAGAACTACTTAAACCTAACTAACCTAAGGACATCACACACATCCATGCCCGAGGCAGGATTCGAACCTGCGACCGCAGCTGTCGCGCGGTTCCAGACTGTAGCGCCTAGAACCGCTCGGCCACAGAGGTCGGCCACGAGGAGGTGCTCGTAGTCCAGGCATTTGTGGTGTAATTTTCTGTAAATTTTGGTGTGTTTTTGCCAATTTTTATTATTAGTCTCTTACAACTTAATTTTTAAATGCCATACATCCTTTATTTTTGCTTTATTTGGTTCGTGTACAGTGGTCTGTTAAAAATGAAAATATACCTATCATTTACATTGCTTTTTCAGTGTATAAACCAGCAATGGGCTAAGTGCCAAAAAATTAATGCCGAGTTATTTATTTACTTTTTTTGTTTTGACGAAAACATTTTAAAGAAAAATTTTTATTGTGTGCAGTAAGAAACACACAGTTACCGCAAAATTTTAAGTTGTTCCCTTCCTTTTATGAATGAAAATAAATATTTTGTTCTGAAAACGCAGGAAGTGCTAAATGCCGTACAGTTATCGGCAAAAACAAGGTAAATGCTAATGGCAGAAACCTCAAGCATTTATCAGTTTTTTAAATAATACACGTTCTATAGATACATTTTACACATATTCTATTGTGTGATTCAATTATTTTTCATCCTTCTTTTAATTTTATAGAGTACAAAGCTATTTTAACTGATTAATTGTTCGAAAAATGTTCTATTAGCTACTTTCAATTATGGCAGTATCTGTTGCAGATTTCTTTTGTTTTCAGCTAACAAGTTGTTCTTAAATCGCTGTGACGTTAAAACAAAGTTCTTCGCTTTGACAGTGGCAACCCATTTCTTGAAAATCTTGTAGGTGTTCCAGTCTTCAAGTTAGTTAAACATTTTTCTCGTCTTGATAACTCCAGGTGGAATTTTTTCGCTTGAATTCAACTACATTTGGAATTATTTTTTTTCGTTGTATCGACTGCTTTTTTAAAATCAAAAGTTCTCACGATGGAGCATAGTAAACACACTGTAACCACAAATGGGCTGTTAGGTGTCGCATTCTCCGTAAGTTTTTCAAGGTCCTGAGGTACTTGACATTCTTCCAGACTCTTACGTTTTCCAATCAGGGAAAAATTTGTGACACTTTATAAATGAATGTCCAGAGACCAAAAATTCAGGGTGTATCTCGTCATACTTGCGTAAAATCGTTGGATAGATAAAAAAGCCTCATTTTACTCTTATTCTTGACAATGCAGTTATCACATCAGATGGAAAGATTTCGTTTTCTACAACACTCAGGTCTAAGGAGGCACGATGCAATTTCATTGCCGCCTCTGTCACTCATACTCTATGCCACAAAAACATGAGCCCATTATTATTGTCGCGAACATGAATACACAGCTTGTAGCATGAAAGCTGTTGTGAACAGTATATGTAACTATGTTTTAGAGAAGGCGAAAATAACAGTTGTTCAAGATCTGTTGAACACACGGATACGTCACTGTTACGGAGCTGAGAAGAAATAATTTCCAGAATGAGATTTTCACTCTGCTGCGGAGTACCGGACGTGAGTCGTGCTTCGGTAGCTCAGATGGTAGAGCACTTGCCCGCGAAAGGCAAAGGACCCGAGATGGAGTCTCGGTCGGGCACACAGTTTTAATCTGCCAGGAAGTTTCAAGAAATAATATGTTTCTCAGTTTTTTGTGGCGCTTTTCTATAGCGGTGTTTGCCTCTCTGTAGCCTGGTTTTCCCTGCAGCTCTACTGATAGTAAGCCACATGTACAGCAAGTATCAATGTGTGGTCGACGGAATGAAATTTGTGGGAAAAGTTTTTAAAAGTTTTTGGCACTTTGGACGATGCAGATTTCCACTCTACATTTATTGACATCAACATCCCATTTAGGTACTTTATTAAAAAAAAAGAAAAAAAGATAAATTTGAGTTGAACCTAATGTAACCAATTAAAAAAGAAGTAAAAAGGAACCATACACCTGGAAATTTTTTAAAAGAAAACTTTGTCGTAACTTCAGAGTTCTCTTCTGAGACATTGCGCCACTGATATGTTTTCACTTCATTATAGTGTGGACATACCATACCGCCTTCATCACAAGAACAGACATTGTCAAATGTTCACATCTGCTGAAACTTCCTGGCAGATTAAAACTGTGTGCTGGACGGGAACTCGAATCCGGGGCCTTTACTTTTCTTAAGTCCTCTACGGACTGAGCAACCAAATACGATTAATGACTTCCGCGCCTCCCCCACCCCCGCCCGGCCTCTCAAAGCTATATACCCGTATGTTACGTCAGGCGTAAAAGGGTGCGTGGATAGCTCATTCGGTTGAGAACTTTCCTACAAAAGGGAAAGGTCCCAGGTTCGATTCACTGTCCGGCAGACGGTTTTAATCTGCCAGGAAGTTTCAAATCAGTGCACACTCCGATCATTCTGAAACAACATTTTCTGCTGTTTTGGAAAGTTGGTTTTCCACTTAATTATTCTATCTCTTCAGAATATCTACACACTGAGACCTCCCATGCTGGATCTACATAACAGAATCCTTTCATTGTCAGCATTAATGTAGCTTATCATTGTCATCCTACCGTTGAAATAGAAACTTTGTTCTGAACCCATACACTTGTAAGGATCTGTGACCATAAGTGTCGGTAGCCAGGTTTCAAGGTGCAGCCTAATGTGTTTCAGTGTTCATCTCTGTATAGAAAATTTTTCCCTTCAAATTTCTCAAAAATTTGCTGGTTTCACACAAAATGGAGGAATTTTACTTGGAATATAGGTGATGACATCACATCTTTTGATATCTCTGCACAACAAATCGTACCAAAACCGTGTGTTCCAGGAAAATCTTTACTATGGTGCATCATTCACACTGCATATTTTTGTAGGCACTATGTGGTGTCACCGCTAGACACCACACTTGCTAGGTGGTAGCTTTTAAATCGGCCGCGGTCCGCTAGTATACGTCGGACCCGCGTGTCGCCACTATCAGTGATTGCAGACCGAGCGCCGCCACACGGCAGGTCTAGAGAGACTTACTAGGACTCGCCCCAGTTGTACAGCCGACGTTGCTAGGAAAGGTTCACTGAGAATTACGCTCTCAATTGCCGAGACGATAGTTAGCATAGCCTTCAGCTAAGTCAATTGCTACGACCTAGCAAGGCGCCATTTATCCTTTGCTACGTATCTAATGAAGCATGTACAGCCGGCCGAAGTGGCCGTGCGGTTAAAAGCGCTGCAGTCTGGAACCGCAAGACCGCTACGGTCGCAGATTCGAATCCTGCCTCGGGCATGGATGTTTGTGATGTCCTTAGGTTAGTTAGGTTTAACTAGTTCTAAGTTTTAGGGGACTAATGACCTCAGCAGTTGAGTCCCATAGTGCTCAGAGCCATTTGAACCATTTGAAGCATGTACAGTAACAAGACCAATGTTCACCAATTGTGGATTAAAGTTAAGTATTCCAGCAGCTACGTACTTTTCTTTATAGCATTCATTACGTATCCTGTTTCAGACCTCACGCCAGCCTGCGTGAGCTTAACGCGTGCCTTTCGGCTACTTCCCAGTGGCGTGGCTGTCTTGCTACGCCACTACACACTATTACGCAGATATAAATGCGAAAAACAGCAAATACGGCCCTGTACCTTCACAAGCAGCTATACCAACATGGCGCTTACTCATTTGCATCTATCAGCCAATCCCAATGCAAGACACTTGTCGTGTCGCAAACGTTTTTCTGATGGCGAAACACAACACTGAAATGTTCAACATTTATTCAATGTAAATTCTACTGTTTCGTGAGTGAAGCTTTATATAGGCACTCTGATCTGTTGCACAGCCCAGAGTTTAGGTTGAAAGGTAGCGATTCGGTTGTGAGTTCATTCGTTTGTGCCTGGGACACTGTCTGTGATGGACCTTTTTGCTGCTTGTGTTGGAGTATTTTGGGTGATATGATACTTGTGCGAGAGACCGAGAATTAAATTTACCTGACTTTTGCCACTGCATATCTCCACTCATATTAATTAAGGTAGCAGTTCCATAATTTTATTCATGAAATCGACAGTTAAAATCTCTTGATTGAGGCTTCATTTCAGCTCAAGTGGCCCACAGTCTCTTTTGAAATTACCTTGCTCATTTATTGCATGGAAGCTTCGTATATTAATGTCTTATTACGATGTGTTTCTGCACATAAAATGTTTCATAAATTAAGGCGGCGGTTGGTATTTCTTGCCATTTTCTTTTGCATGAGTGCTCTTTCTTTTATTATGATCGCTTTTCGGCTGCGTATTTCGTAAATGTTTTGGGAACTGGTTACGTCGAAATGTGTGGTGTAACGGTTACTTCGCCGGCCGCGGTGGCCGAGCGCTTCTAGGCGCTTCAGTCCGGAACCGCGCGAGTGCTACGGTCGCAGGTTCGAATCCTGCCTCGGGAATGGATGTGTGTGATGTCCTTAGTTTAGTTAGATTTATGTAGTTCTAAGTTCTAGGGGACTGATGACATCAGATGTTAAGTCCCATAGTGCTCAGAGCCATTTGAACCATTTTGAACGGTTACTTCCTTGAGAGAAAGTTATTGGTAAATTCGATATTTTACACACCAGATTGTAGATGTTGCGGCTTCCGCCGGTTCTCTTTTGAAAGAAGTAACGTCGCAACAGGAGTGATTGAAATTTAAATGGCTGCTCGACTTCCGATTCCCAATTAACAGTTACATTTCATTTTGCCTTCTGACCTTCTGCTGTCTTGACCGTGGTCGGCATGGGGATCATCTCTTCTAGCAGGGCTTTCTGATTATTAATTAAAAATTTGTTGGAATCTACGAGGAATTCTACAGACCAGAAGTAGGACAGGTCTTTTAAAATCTTGCATATACTTCCGTAAACTCACACAGTAAATGCGAGGAAGCCTCTTACAAGTAACATATTGCATATTACACGCATGTGAATAACACAAAGCTGACACAGCAAACGTCTCGCTGCAGGACAAGACAAAGGGAATAATTTGCAACATAAATGAGTCGTGTTAACTCTTCCAGTTCTTGATCAAAGAGGGAGACGGACACTGGGAGGTGAATTGTAATGATTATTATTATTCACAAGAAAGAAAAAACAGAAGCCAAAGGAGGTACAGTACATAGTACTATCGAGCAAGAGTGGTTAGCTTAGTCACGCCCACCGATCAAAATGGAAATCGTTGCATTTTGATGGTTCACGACCGAAATAATCGCGGTTGCTTTACCTTTAATGGGAAACAATAGACTACTAACCGGAGTTGCAAGGTCCAAGGCTGCTACTGAAAACAGTAGACAAGGACAAAGACGTACAAACGGCACCAACTTCTGTGCTGCTGAACTCCACGGACTTTCCGGAACGAACCACAGCAACCAACTGTGGACGAGACGGCCTCTTCTGTCAGTGTTGTTACCGACAGAGTATCGCAACCCAGTAAGTGACCGCCAGCAGGAAGAGGAGCCCATAGCAAACCTAACCAGAGTGACGGTTAAGCTTTGCTCCAGACCGCAAGGCCTGGTCTCATGATTCCAAAGCTAAGTTCCCCGAAGCGGCGGCAGCTCGTCGAAAGGGGAGGGGCAGACTGGTGACCTTCCGCCAAGAAGGCTCACACAGCCTTTATGGGTGTTCGCCATATTGCAAATTATTAGGAGTATTTAAATCAAGGGTAGGAAAATTATTTCGTCCCCACGAGACAAGTCCTCTAGTTAGGCAAGCCTACATCATATCTGACTGTCGGAGAAAATTAGTTTGATATGGCTTAAACTGAAAACTACCTTGAGCAGGTAAACAGAGAACCGACTCGTGGCGACAACATATTAGACCTTTTGGTGACAAACAGACCCGAACTATTTGAAACAGCTAACGCACAACAGGGAATCAGCGATCATAAATCGGTTACAGCATCGATGATTTCAGTCGTAAATATCAAATATTAAAAAAGGTAGGAAGATTTTTCTGTTTAGCAAAACTGGCAGAAAGCAGATTTTAGAGTACTTGACAGCTCAACACAAAAGTTTTATCTCAAGTACAGATAGTGTTGAGGATCAGTGGACAAAGTTCAAAACCATCGTACAATATGCAGTAGATGAGTATGTGCCAAGCAAAATCGCAAGGGATGGAAAAGAGCCACCGTGTACACCAACCGAGTTAGGAAACTGCTGCGGAAGCAAAGGGAACTTCACAGCAAAAATAAACATAGCCAAAGCCTTGCACACAAACAAAAATTACACGAAGCGAAATGTAGTGTGAGGAGGACTATGCGAGAGGCGTTCAATTAATTCGAAAGTAAAGTTCTATGTACTGACTTGGCGGAAAAATCCTAAGAAATTTTGGTCTTATGTCAATGCGGTAGGTGGATTAAAACAAAATGTCCAGACACTTTGCGACCAAAATGGTACTGAAACAGAGGATGACAGACTAAAGGCCGAAATACTAAATGTCTTTTTCCAAAGCTGTTACACAGAGGAAGAATGCACTGTAGTTCCTTCTCTAGATTGTCGCACAGATGACAAAATGGTACGTATCGAAATAGATGACAGAGGGATAGAAAAACAATTAAAATCGCTCAAAAGAGGAAAGGCCGCGGGACCTGATGGGATACCAATTCGATTTTACACAGAGTACGCCAAGGAATTTGCCCCCCTTCTTGGAGCAGTGTACCGTAGGTCTCTAGAAGAGCGTAGCTTTCCAAAAGATTGGAAAAGGGCAGAGGTCATTCCCGTTTTCAAGAAGGGACGTCGAACAGATGTCCAGAACTATAGACCTATATCTCTAACGTCGATCAGTTGTAGAATTATGGAACACGTATTATGTTCGAGTATAATGACTTTTCTGGAGACTAGAAATCTACTCTGTAGGAATCAGCATGGGTTTTGAAAAAGACGATAGTGTGAAACCTAGCTCGCGCTATTCGTCCACGAGGGCCATAGATACGGGTTCCCAGGTCGATGCCGTGTTTCTTGACTTCCGCAAGGCGTTTGATACAGTTCCCCACAGTCGTTTAATGAACAAAGTAAGAGCATATGGACTATCAGACAAGTTGTGTGATTGGATTTAAGAGTTCCTAGATAACAGAACGCAGCATGTCATTCTCAATGGAGAGAAGTCTTCCGAAGTAAGAATGATTTCAGGTGTGCTGCAGGGGACTGTCGTAGGACCGTTGCTATTCACAATATATATAAATGACCTTGTGGATAACATCGGAAGTTCACTGAGGCTTTTTGCGGATGATTCTGTAATATATCGAGAGGCTCTAACAATGGAAAATTGTACTGAAATGCATGAGGATCTGCAGCGAATTGACGCATGGTTCAGGGAATGGCAATTGAATCTCAATGTAGACAAGTGTAATGTGCTGCGAATACATAGAAAGAAAGATCCTTTATCATTTAGCTGCAATATAGCAGGCCGGCAACTGGAAGCAGTTAATTTCATAAATTATCTGGGAATAGGCATTAGGAGTGATTTAAAATGGAATGACCACATAATATTAATCGTCGGTAAAGCAGATGCCAGACTGAGATTCGTTGGAAGAATCCTAAGGAAATGCAGTCCGAAAACAAAGGAAGTAGGTTACAGTACACTTGTTCGCCCACTGCTCGAACACTGCTCACCGGTGTGGGATCCGTACCAGATTGGTTGATAGAAGAGATAAAGAAGATCCAACGGAGAGCAGCGCGCTTCATAACAGGATCATTTAGTAATCGCGAAAGCGTTGCGGAGATGACAGATAAACTCCAGTGGAAGACTGCAAGAGAGACGCTCAGTAGCTCGTACCGGCTTTTGTTGAAGTTTTGAGAACATACTTTCACCGAGGAGTCAAGCAGTATATTGCTCCCTCCTACGTATATCCCGCGAAGTGACCATGAGGATAAAATCAGAGAGATTAGAGCCCACACAGAGGCATACCGACAATCTTTCTTTCCACGAACAATACGAGGCTGGAATAGAAGGAAGAACCGATAGAGGTACTCATGGTACCCTCCGCCAAACACCGTCTGGTGCCTTGCGGAGTATGGATGTAGATGTAGATCGACCTTTGTGATATATCTAATGATCAGTAAATTTGCGCAAAGTCTGCATTTACTGCCAGAGAATTAAAATGTATTATTTTTATGACACTCTTTCTTTGTCAGAGAAACTGGACAGGGTGGTAGTCAGTTCTACTGCACATCTTATGGTAGGGTGGAGAAAAGTTTGTGCTTTACAACATGGTCGGTAGTGAGCCCCAAGACCTTCTTCTTTTTAGATGGTGATTTACAACGCCAGAAACCTTGCCGATTCTGCAAGATAAGAATACTCTGTCATATAGTACTGGAAGTTATAGGTAAGTAAGGGAAACCGAGGGCTTTGTAGCGAGTATGTGTGGACTGCAGCAGAGTCTGAAGGGACTCCTGTACATTATACATACATCTTGTAATTTCTGTTGTTTATTCGTTTTATTAAAACACATAAACAAAGTGAAAATAGACTTCATATGTTTATGTCAGAGATTTCTGTGCCTTGTCGAGCGGTGCGGTTGTTTTCCTCATGGTCAGAGAGTAACTTCAATGGTGTGTCATGCTGCAACGTGAGACAGCCGACAGAGTGGGCGCGTGGCTGCGTTGTGCACAGCCGTGGAAGAGGGGGCTCAAGCACAGACGGAGTGGTGGTCAGTTCATGGATGGAGAGAGGCGAGGCTGTTTTGGCAGAGCCACGAAGGAGAGCTTTGACAATATGGTACGCTGTGGTGCTGTTGACTGGTTGTCGCTAAAGATCAATGCAGGGCGTAGCATCTTTTTGTACACGACAACCTTGTGCAGCAGTTGGTGTCTTTTCCCACCGGCGAGGACTGCTATTCCTTTGGAGATGGAGAAAGGGAACTGTGTAAGTCAAGAGTCCTTTTTAGTGCTTACCTGAGTCCTATAGCTGCTGACGGTTGTACACTGATGGTCTAATGCTTATATACAGTGCACGGTGATATGCGCGACCAGTGCATTAAATGTACTGGCTAGCAAACACCATTACACTCAGACGTCTGTGGTTATCATGCATCACGCTGTGCTTGTTGATTGGCATGCAGGTGTGTTCCTTGTAAGTGAGAGCTATTTTATCCGTTAAATTACGTGCTGTGAGTGTAATTGATTTGTTGATGTAATTTGTACGAAGAAAATTATCTTGTTCTTTGTTTTGTGTCAATGATGAATTTATACTTGTTACTGTGTAGGAATCCATTACGAGGGACGTTCAATAAGGAATGAAACACATTTTTTTTCTGAAAGCCAGGATTCCAATTCTACATGTTATCCTTCACTCTTTCGGCAACAAAGCCATATTTTTCAACGCAGTCTTTGTTCAATGTGACGGCCTTAGGCCACCTTAGCTGGGAGGGCCACTATGCCTGCATGGTACCACTCTACTGGTCGATGTCAGAACCAACGTCTTACTCCACAAATAACCTGCTTATCATCGACATACAGCCTCTCATGGAGTGCATCCTTCATTGGGGTAAACAGACGGAAGTCGGAAGGTACGAGATCCGGGCTGTAGGCTGGATTAGGAAAAACAGACCAGTGAAGTTTTGTGAGTTTCTCTCGTGTGTCAGCATTACCAACAGAGGCGTCCAATTGAGCAGCAAGGTGTTTGATAGTGATCCGTCGATCACCTCGAATGAGAGTGTCCATAAATTCCGACGTTCCAGGAGTCGCAGTTGTGTGTGATCGGCTGGCGCACGGAAGATCTGACAGGTTCGCGCGACCTTGTTGAGATGCTAACAGACGCCTCACCCAACGAGCCGCCGTGATCTTGTTGACTGCCCTCCGTAGACATTCTGCAAGCGCCTATGAATATCTGTAGCGACAGCTCTCTCCTTGGAGCGCACCTCCCTTGCAGACGCCGTTTTGAATGCTACGTATGGCGCCACAACCAATAGTAACTTCATGAAACTGTAGAGGCTGGAACGGGCATATTCCACGATGTTCCACAACAAATACCGCATTTTTGCAAAAGAAATTGGCCGAGAAAGAAATGTGGTGTATTGGAATGTGGTGCATTACTTGCTGAACGCCCCTCGTAGTCTTGGTGATGTGCAAAGCGCGAGACAATTTACGCGAAGTAATACTCCACGGATTTAGTTGTTCATTGGCGCACCCAGATTAACTGTCTTTCCTGGTGCTGTACCAGATTAATAGCCTTGCTTTGATCCCCAAGACAGGGCTAAAATTTAAAAGTTAGAAGCCAATAATTATAGGGCTGTAGCTATCTAACTACTGTCAGGAAAGAATATAAGACCTGACTACTGGACGGGAATGTATACACCATTGACTTTCCAATAGAACCTCTCGCTTATGATCACCGCAACAACAAAGCAGGAATGTAGTTCAAAGTCAATAGGGAAAGAGTTACACTAAAACATTACTCTCAGATTTTTACTGAAACTAATGAAATTTATTTGACATCTGCTATATCCCTCATGTACTTAACCAGAGACGATGCCTTTTGAGCCATTCGGCTCTTTTATTTGGTTTGGGAAACGTAAAACATAACAAAACATTTTTTTACCGAGGTGAGATGCCAACACCCCCCCCCCCCTCCCCTCATTGAACCCCGAACCTAATTTTTCCTCAAGATTGACTTCTCTAGGTCGCCAGCACGTACAGTGATACTTTAAGCCAGTGTCTCCACGAGAGGGTCCTACCTTATTTAACAACTTAAATTCCCCACAGCAAATCATGAAAGTATTGGCAGGATAGTAAAAGAGAACTCCCGTTCTATTGCTCCATAGAAGAAAAGTGTACACACGGATATTTGTTTTCCTTGTAAGGGATGTCACATTAAACTTTCCTCTTTGCAATGTGACGCGACGACTTTCTTCAGTTCTTCAGAATGCATTCACTGGACACGATTCGAGGGGAAAACACAAGAATGCGAAATAACAATTGAAAGAATTGCGAAATAATTTGATTTGCAATTCGAATAACGCAAAGGCATAAGGAAACATATATTTGCTATTTCTTTCATTTTAGGCCAGCAATTGGTTACATCAATCACATTTGGCGTTGCTATCAACAGGTCTTCAAATGAGCAGAGACATAATGGGCTGTTCATGACACGAATCACCATTCTTCAGATTCACCCAAGATTCGCATGGAGAACCATATCTTATTTTTTAAGCCCTAGTTCTAGCCACTCCTGTGCGAAATCTATACAGCGATATCCTTTTAGAGTGTCGTGGAAATTCTTCGGAAGCGACTAAGGGGGCGAGCAGGTGATAGTTGCATGTTCTAAAATAGTTCTTGCATGGCTTGCTGGGCTGACTCAAATGGTTTTACGGGTGAGTGCATGAAGCTTTTCCTTCATGTATAGTGTGGGTAGTCGGTTTCAGAGGCATATAGTGGATGTACTTTGCAGGTGGAAAATATGAGTTTTTCTTTCCAGGTCGTTGCTTCACGCTTGATGTGAGGTTGTAATCCTCTCCTAAAGGAGTCGGTCTTACGACAGCCGGTGGTGATACCACAGCTGACATTGAGGACTAAACCACTTGTTTGGTATAATATGATCTGTGCATAATGGACACACATTCTCGGCTACAGTGTAGAACAAAGCCAACGTACTGTTTCTCAGTGTCTGTGGCTGGGCAGCGCAGGTGGTACATGTCAGCTTTCGGATAATGTATATTCTAGCTGCAGTCTTAAGCTTTATGTTGTAGCAGTGTTTCCTATATCTAAGTACCCTGTCCAGTGTTACTTCCAGGTATTTTTGTGTCAGGACAATGCTCTAATTGGTTTCCTTCGCATTCAATTTGTTTGTATCTTAGGCGGAAGGCGCAAAAATGTGTTTTGGCAGGGTTTGTTCCTGTTGATGGCAGGAATACTTATATTTATCGGATGTCATCTGCATGCGTAAACAAGAATTATGATTTTAAAGAACTACATTCACACTTTTTTGAGCTTTGTAAAACACAGTCTTCATATTTCTGCTGTTTGTTTGGTTCCTGTTAATGAACACTTGCTTTCATGCGCAGACTGGCGCCTAATTTGAAATTTGATTACTCTCTCTTTCTTCCTCCCTCCCTACCTCTCCCTCTTCTTCCCACTCTCCCTCTCCCTCTCTCTGTCCCACTCAGTCTCCCTACCCACGTCTCTCTCTCATTCTCTCCCTCTACGTCACCTCTCTCTCACTCTTCCCCCCCCCCCCCCCCCCCTCGCCTCTATCTCTCTGTATTATAATTTAAGATAAAAGAATATTTCCTCGTTTCCTAGAATTTAAAATTTTCAATGTTTTCAATTCTGCAATCTGCTGTTCATAGTCTGAGGTGTGGGGTTGATCTGTTATTCTGTGCAATGGATTAATCTGAGATGTACCCTTTACCCTGTGGCTCCTACAAGATCCATTTTCCACCCCCACACTACTACAGAAGTCAGACAGGCGCTCCTAACGTTCTAAAGAGAAATTACTGAAAAACTTTCAGCAATAAATATCTTCTGGAGTCGTCCGCTGTAAGGAAATGACACAAAAATTAACAAAATTTCTTACGTAACTAGTGGGATACTTGGGTACAGGAGTAGTGCTAGTTAGTGTAAGAAAAACATGAAACTAACGAAAGTTATTATTTATTTTGCACAAATTCTAAGAAATCACAACAGCACTTTTAGTTATGAATTGAACAAGTTATATCCTGGTTCTTTTCGGAATGTGAAGTTACCTCTCAAGGATAGGATTCGCTAATGAAATTTCTATACAAATTTTAAGATGGTTGTTGACTTGGCAGAATGGCTGAGAGGCGCGCCTACTCAACTTGAATAATTATCCTTTAGAATGTTGCTAGGCACGGTCGAGGCTGTCGCGTGTGAAATGCAGTGAAGTGCACTGTTGTGGAGGAAATATGGGGCCCACAATAGCTGTAGCGCACAATATCGTAAGCTGCGATGACTGCTGTCTGCGCCGCTCGCTGCTGACAAATAAGATAACTCTCGTTCTATCTGGATTGACCTTCGCCAATCAAACTCTCCCTATGCCTTGATGAAGTCAAGGATTCCTATTCGCCCCTAGTCTAACTACTGGCGTGGTACACCGGTATTACGTCTATCCTTGGTTCTACTTGTACTTTCTTAGACGGCGCGTGTTCGTGTACTGAATTAATGCCTGACGCTTCAGTTGTTTCGCTACAGGTGTAATCGGTCTCGATCTTTTCTTTGATAGTTTATATCAACTCTGTTCGAAGCTTTTCAGACTGATCTTTGTTTTTAAGTTCTATTTTATTAATCCGTTGATCATACTTTTTCAGTGCAACCTTTGCGACCTTGCTTTGAATTGCTTGTTCTTCCGAAATTTGTATTGCTGTTCGAGTGGCTTTTTTCGTAAAACGTTCCACCTTTTTGTCAACGTTTACGATGTCCAATTGGACCTTGTCCACGTCAGTGCGTAATTGCTGCTGACCTTGTGTTGGTACCTGAATTCTTTCTCTAGATTCTTTCGCGTCTTTGTTTATCTGAGTGATCTGACTATCAATTCTGGCGATCCCTTCTTCCATCTGGATTTTAACCTGTTGGATCTGTGTCTTAATAGACTGATTGTCCTATTTCAATTCCTGATTATTCTGTTTCAATTCCTGATACTGTTTTGTTATCTGTGTATTCTGTTTCGTCATACTAGCGTTCATTTTTTGTAACATCTCCATGATCGCGTCCTGTCCTGTAACACAACCTTCTGCTGAACTATGTATTCTCGATCTATTGTTTTCTACTCGGTCAGTTACGTCGTTTACTGGGCTGTGCTGTGGCGTTTCTAAGTTTGATAACTGCAATAACCGTGCTGTCTGTGTTGAGGACTAGTTGCGTTTGTCATTGAACCATTACGTGGCGCAAACAACTCCGCATTCTGCCATCTCTGTTGTTTATGTCTTGTGTTTGCAGGTGCAGTTGCGTCTGTTACGGAACCTTTTCGTGACGCTCGTAACTCCGCAAAATTCTGTGTCTGCTGTTGGGGCATATTTAGAATGTGTACGATAGGTTCGACGTATTCTAAATGTTTCCCCTCTTCCTCACTGTCTACTTCTCTTTGAACGTTAGCTAACTGCCGGTTCATTGACTTTATTGACGCGTATTCTGTCCCTGAATATGCGGCAAACAAATGCGTTTCCTGTGCTCCTTTCGCTTCTAATCTTTGCCATTTCCTACGTGGGCTGTCTATTTCTGGCTCAGAATGTGCCCTACCTGGAATTTCATATTCTGGAAATTCGATGTTCTCATCCCTTCGATTCCCATCTGTCTGATCTGTCTCAATTTTATCCCAGTCTAACTGAGCCTGCTGATTCTGTAGCTCCCCGACTGTCCTATTCTCTGATTCACCGTCTGTCCTATTTTCAGGTTCACCTTCTGTCCTGTTCTCAGTAAGCTCGTTTACTTGCTGTCTATCTAGTTGATTCTATCTAGGCGGAGGTTCGAGTCCTCCCTCGGGCATAGGTGTGTGTGTTTGTCCTTAGGATAATTTAGGTTAAGTAGTGCGTAAGCTTAGGGACTGATGACCTTAGCAGTTAAGTCCCATAAGATTTCAAAAACATTTGATTTGGTTGATTCTCCCCCATCTTGTCTACTTGCTGTCTTTCACGTAACCTTTTGCCTTGTGCTCTCGTTAACATGGAAATTCTTTCAAAACACCACAACCCTATCTACAAAACTGCATGACCACTTACCAGTTGGTTGAACCAACAACAACAACAACGTCGTGACTTCTTGGCTAATGTTCCGTCTGCTCTGCTACAGTCTCCAATCTCTACTTGTGCGCTTGCAAAGGGAGAAAAATGTTATTTCTTAATTCTAATTTATGTGATGCTGCGTCACACTGCGTCTCTGCATAACTCTGCGTCTGTGCCTATCACCTGAAAATTCTATGCCCTAACAGCTACACAAAAATAGTGAAAAAGTGCAAAATTTTCCAACACAATAACACACGCCCTTTTCCCAACAATTCTGCTTTCTTCACTACCTGTATCTATTCTGATTCCAATCTTTGCAAACAGCTATTTAATACATGAAAGAAAGTTGTTCAAAGTGCTACTGGTTCGACCTGCCATACCTAACTATCCGACACTTTCCTATCCTGGTAGCTTACCTATTTTACTTATCCTGGCAGCTTACCTATTTCACCTATCCTGGCAGCTTGCTTATTTTACCTATCCTGGCAGGGTCGCCATTTTCTGAGGCGTGGGGTTGATCTGTTATTCTGCGCAACAGATTAATCTGAGATGTACCCTTTACACTGTGGCTCCTGCAAGATGCAATTTCCACCCCCACACTACTACAGAAGTCACACAGACGCTCCTAACGTTCTAAAGAGAAAATCCTGAAAAACTTTCAGCAATAAATATCTTCTGGAGTCGTCCACTGTAAGGAAATGACACAAAATTTCACAAAATTTCTTACGTAACTAGTGGGATACTTGGGTACTGGAGTAGTGCTAGTTAGTGTAAGAAAAATATGAAACTAACGAAAGTTATTATTTATTTGACAAAAATTCTGAGAAATCACAATGGCACTTTTAGTTATGAATTGAACAAGTTATATCCTGGTTCTTTTCGGAATGTGAAGTTACCTGTCAAGGATAGGATTTGCTAATGAAATTTTTATACAAAGTTTAAGATGGTTGTTGATTTGGCAGAATGGCTGAGAGGCACGCTTACTCAACTTGAATAAACATCTTTTAGAATGTTGCTAGGTACGGTCGAGGCTGTCGCGTGTAAAAAGCAGTGAAGTGTACTGTTGTGGAGGAAATATGGGGCTCACAATAGCTGTAGCGCACAATACCGTAAGCTGCGATGACTGCTATCTGCGCCGCTCGCTGCTGACAGATAAGATAACTCTCGTTTTATCTGGATTGACCTTCGCCAATCAAACTCTCCCTATGCCTTTATGAAGTCTAGGATTCCTATTCGCCCCTAGTCTAACTATTGGCGTGGTACACCAGTCAGATAACCAGTCCACTGCGATGCCAGTCAAAATTCGCTCGCAGGCGTTTAATGTGGTGTCACCGCCAGACACCACACTTGCTAGGTGGTAGATTAAATCGGCCGCGGTCCATTTAGTACATGTCGGACCCGCGTGTCGCCACTGTGTGATCGCAGACCTAGCGCCACCACAAGGCAGGTCTCGTGATACGAACAAGCACTCGCCCCAGTTGTACGGACGACCTAGCTAGCGACTAGATGTACGAAGCCTTTCTCTCTCATTAGCCGAGAGACAGAATAGCCTTCAGCTAAGTTAATGGCTACGAACTAGCAAGGCGCCATTAGCCTTACAGTGATTGTAATTAAAGTCTCCTGTGTATAGTCAAGAGCGATGTACCACAATGATTGATTAAAGATAAGTATTAATCCAGCTACGTACTTTTCTTCATAGCATTAATTACGTAGCCTGTTCCAGTACTTCACGCCCGTCTGCGTTAGTCTAGCGTGCATTTTCAGCCATCTCGATCTACAAGGTGTTGGCCCAGCTGCCGACACATCATTTAACTATAACTCTGTCCGTTCACACCGCACAATAAGTGTCTCGGCCAACACAGTGAACAATGCTTAATCGCAAGGACTCAATATAGAGTAGCACTCCGATTTGCTCTCGACAGAGGTGCTCTCCCAGTGAAGTACTGAGGAGAGACTTGTTCCTCGGTCCAAGAGCGACAACGGAACGGCGCCTCTCCACGCCAGACGTGAAGGGGTATATCTTTTGGTCACTTCCATTTCTCCTTCAGCTCAAGGCGTCAGAAATATCGTCTGCCAATCAGCATTGCTATTCTAAAATGGAAGAAAGACGTTTCGTTTAAGGTGACCAATCCGGAAACCTGTAGCATTGGCGTTTGGCGTTTGCTGTCTACCTGTGAAAATCTCTGAAACGACATGCTATGTGTAAAGAATGCGTAGGCTGGCTGCTCCCACACAATGTAGCGGAATTTGCTTTTAAGCCGAACACGGGATTGTTCCCCCCTTTCACTCGGGCCCACACTGCCCGCTACATGGGCGGTCACCGGCCGACATAGGCTGGGTCGTCCTCTGAAGGGACCGGCGTCCCGTTGTGCTGTTTCTATCGCGAACTAAAAGCTTCTGTGACCATCGCGTCTGGAACGTATGTTTGTACGCCAGCCTCGAGTATTTCAACCACGGTGCGCTTACTTGTTAATTACATATCGTTTACATGAATTCATACAACATTGACTTTATCTTATCGATTTTGGGTTCGAATGAAGCGTCTTGATGTGTGGAATATGATTGTGAGGGCAGAATATGTGAGCAATGAAGGTCAGGAGACCACGATGTCTTACAACAGTTCGTTTCTCCCTTCTTGATAAGCTTAATGATGTGTGGGATTAATAATGGTTTCTATTGAAGGAAAGTAGACTACATGAAATTATTAAGCAGTTACCATTCTGTCGACCGATATGAGGAGCAAAAGACATATGCATTTCTGACTCGGGTCTACACGCTACGACTGCTGCCGGAACAAGAAGACTAACTACGGTTTTCTTGTTTGTTTTTTTCTCTTTCTGTCGGTGACAAAATAAAAATAGGTCGGCAGGAGGCATATATCTGCTCAAGTGAGCACGTAATCGATATGGAAAAATCATATATGAAGATACAAGCAATCGCTGCACGTTAGAACCGTGACATTAAGCAGACTGTGTTATGTCACAGTTGGTGGAGGTGTGTGTGTGTGTGTGTGTGTGTGTGTGTGTGCGTGGACACATCTTCATTATATGTTTTGTTAAATTTTGTTACATACTTGTGTTCTCTTTTTAATGCAGCTCCTTTAATGTGTTAAATAGTGTGTCATTGCGTACTGTAGTCATTTGCAATCTGTTTTTTTTTTCCATTGATGGCTTGTGTAAGCGGTAGTTTTCTTCCATGCTAAGTTTTTGATACATTGTTTGACTGGAAATCAGGATTTTTAAATATGACTCTATAAACAATGTGTGGTGAGGGCTACTAAGCGATCAGTATGTGAGCTCAGAGACATTCCGAATACGCTGTTCTACAATTTCTGCATATCTGTCCGATATATACCGTCTAACAATCTTCTACATTCTACTAACTTGTCTATCTCGCCGCACAACGGTATAATAGGTATAATAGAGCACATGTAAGTAGGTGAGGGTTGGGGCGAGGAGCAATGGCAAAGAGCTGTGTGCCACGTAATGCTGGTGTCTATAAGCCGGCTTATATGGCCAAGCGGTTTTAGGCGCTTCAGTCCGGAACCGCGCTGCTGCTACGGTCACAGGTTCGAATCCTGTCTCGGGCATGGATGTGAGTGATGTCCTTAGGTTAGTTAGGTTTAAGTAGTTCTAAGTCCAGGGGACTGATGACCTCAGATGTTAAGTCCCATAGTGCTCAGAGCCATTTGAACCATTTAAACCATTTTGCTGTCGACAACATCGAGCGATGTGCACACTGTAATCGCTTCTGGAGAACGACGGTTCAAATTCCCGTCCACTCATTTAGATTTAGGTTTTCCATGATTTCCCTAAATTGGCTCCGGCAAATTCTGTGGAGGTTCCTCTGGAAAGGGCACGACCGATTTCTTTCCCCGTGGTTTCGTTATCCGAGCTGCTCCGTCACTAATGCCCTCACTCTCGACGGAACCTTAAACTCTAACCTCCCTTCCTTCCTGTCAATAACGTCATTCTGCCACGTGCACTTCGGACTGAGTATAGAGCATGTAACGTTGATTTTCATGGCAAGTTGCTACGGCGAGAATATTCAGGCAATGTTGCGTTCATTACGGGTGGCATAAACTGAACACGACGGCAGTTATTACAATAAATAGCCAAGAGATGAATAACCATTTGTCCATGGATAGTGAAAAGTAGAAACATTGGTCCAATGCGGCACTTATGAAGCGTTGCGGGTGGCCAGGGTGCATTTGGCGTGGGACGGAGACAGGTAACATACACCCGCCAGGGCAGCCGAGCGCGCAAAGCGCTGCTTCCTGGACTCGGGTAGGCACGCTGGCCCCGGATCGAATCCGTCCAGCGGATGTGGTTCTTAGGCGGTTTTCCACATCCCACTAGGTGAATACTGGGCTGGTCCCCACGTTCTGCCTCATTTACACGTGTCGCAGACATTTCAAAAACGCGTCCGCACTGTTTCACGATGTACACTAGACGCAGACAGTTGGGGTACACCGGTTCCATCCTGGAGGGTACGAGGTGGCGGCAGGAAGGGCATCCGGCCATCCCAAACACAATCACTGTCAAATGCGTTGTAAGCACGCAGACCCAGCGATCGCTGCGGGACTATGGCGTAAGCGAAAGAAAGAAAGAAAGAGACAGGGAACACACTGACGATGCTGCAAAGCGATCTTCGTCTCCCTCTCCGCCAAGAAATCACCACATAGCCACCTTCATACTTGTTCGCAGTTATAACTGTGCGTAGATTCTGGGCGAGGTCACGGTTGGGATTTCGAGCGACACCGCTGAAGCTAGGAGCGCGAAGAAAGTATCGCTCCTGGTTACCAGTTCTGAGGCACGATTGTTGTCTTCCGTTACCCACTGCGAGAGGTTTGCCTGTAAGTACTGCAAGTTTTCTCACTGGCGGAACAGTCGTTAGAGAAAAAAACTCTCGGTGGAGGTCTACGGACCCAGAGAGAGGGGAAAGCGGATTTGAGCGCCGGTAAGCCGAACATAATGTACGGGTCGCGCGGCGCCGGCCGCAGGACGATCTGAATTTCAAATGGAAACACAACAAAGCTACGGCGGGCGGTGGGCG
Organism: Schistocerca piceifrons; assembly: GCF_021461385.2. NCBI lineage: Eukaryota > Metazoa > Arthropoda > Insecta > Orthoptera > Acrididae > Schistocerca > Schistocerca piceifrons. The sequence goes on from NW_025728276.1 coordinate 25,910, forward strand.
GACCGCATGTAACTTACCTCGGGCCTAGCCGGGCCGGGGAGTTTGACTTCATTCCGGCGGCGGCGGCGGGAAAGGCGGTAATGCAATAATAATCCAGCCAGTTTGTGCTCGCCCGCCGGGCTAGGCGCCCGGACAGGAGACGAGCGCCGCGCCGCCGAAGATTTGCATGCGGGCAGCAGCTGGGCCGCTGTGCAGTGCGGCCGGTGCTCAGCGCGCCGGAAAGCTGATAACTGGCTGTCCGGCCCGGCGCGGCCGGGGCACCCAGCACCCCACAAGAATGCCACTCAGTCGGCCCGGGCGAGGGCCGACCCCCACTGTCAGCCCCATTCTTCACTGCCGCCTCCTCCGCTACCCCTTTGTTCCGGAGCTCATTTCTTCCTACGCCAGCAAGATTTGATCTGCCATTTTTCTGCTGCTACACTCGATTCGTTATAGCGCCTGTGGTAGCATGACGGAGACTATTACGACTATAATTCTGCCGGACTGCCTAAATAAACTGGAATACTACCGAAGTGGGCTTGAGTACTGTTCTATCTGTCACTGTCAATGACTACACTCTAATCACTTCTTGCACCCTCGCTACTGTTTTCGCAAAATAGACTAGTCCTAAACAGATGCCTCCTCTGAGCTTGTACGTGGCTCGCAATTGTGCTCCAACAGCTAAGAGATTGCTTAAATCTAAACACTATCATATATACGGTGATCCATTGATATTGACCGGGCCAAATATCTCACGAAAAAACTACAAAGAACGAAACTCGTCTAGGTTCAAATGGCTCTGAGTACTATGCGACTTAACTTCTGAGGTCATCAGTCGCCTAGAACTTAGAACTAATTAAACCTAACTAACCTAAGGACATCACACACATCCATGCCTGAGGCAGGATTCGAACCTGCGACCGTAGCGGTCGCTCGGCTCCAGACTGTAGCGCCTAGAACCGCACGGCCACTCCCGCCGGCGAAGCTCGTCTAGCTTGAAGGGGGAAATCAGATGGCGCTATGGTTGGCCCACTAGATGGCGCTGCCATAGGTCACACGGATATCAACTGCGTTTTTTAAAAATATGAACCCCCATTTTTATTACATATTCGTGTAGTACGTAAAGAAATATGAATGTTTAAGTTGGATCACTTTTTTCGCTTTTGATAGATGGCACTGTAATAGTCACAAACGTCCTTCGTATCACGCAACATTTCGCCAGTGCGGACCTTATTTGCTACGTGATACTTTTTTTTTTTTTTTTGTCATCAGTCTACTGACTGGTTTGATGCGGCCCGCCACGAATTCCTTTCCCGTGCTAACCATTTCATCTCAGAGTAGCACTTGCAACCTTCGTCCTCAATTATTTGCTTGACGTATTCCAATCTCTGTCTTCCTCTACAGTTTCTGCCCTCTACAGCTCCCTCTAGTACCATGGAAGTCATTCCCTCATGTCTTAGCAGATGTCCTATCATCCTGTCCCTTCTCCTTATCAGTGTTTTCCACATATTCCTTTCCTCTCCGATTCTGCGTAGAACCTCCTCATTCCTTACCTTATCAATCCACCTAATTTTCAACATTCGTCTATAGCACCACATCTCAAATGCTTCGATTCTCTTCTGTTCCGGTTTTCCCACAGTCCATGTTTCACTCCCATACAATGCTGTACTCCAGACGTACATCCTCAGAAATTTCTTCCTCAAATTAAGGCCGGTATTTGATATTAGTAGACTTCTCTTGGCCAGAAATGCCTTTTTTGCCATAGCGAGTCTGCTTTTGATGTCCACCTTGCTCCGTCCGTCATTGGTTATTTTACTGCCTAGGTAGCAGAATTCCTTAACTTCATTGACTTCGTGACCATCAATCCTGATGTTAAGTTTCTCGCTGTTCTCATTTCTACTACTTCTCATTACCTCCGTCTTTCTCCGATTTACTCTCAAACCATACTGTGTACTCATTAGACTGTTCATTCCGTTCAGCAGATCATTTAATTCTTCTTCTCTTTCACTCAGGATAGCAACGTCATCAGCGAATCGTATCATTGATATCCTTTCACCTTGTATTTTAATTCCACTCCTGAACCTTTCTTTTATTTCCATCATTGCTTCCTCGATGTACAGATTGAAGAGTAGGGGCGAAAGGCTACAGCCTTGTCTTACACTCTTCTTAATACGAGCACTTCGTTCTTGATCGTCCACTCTTATTATTCCCTCTTGGATGTTGTACATATTGTATATGACCCGTCTCTCCCTATAGCTTACCCCTACTTTTTTCAGAATCTCGAACAGCTTGCACCATTTTATATTGTCGAACGCTTTTTCCAGGTCGACAAATCCTATGAAAGTGTCTTGATTTTTGTTTAGCCTTGCTTCCATTATTAGCCGTAACGTCAGGATTGCCTCTCTCGTCCCTTTACTTTTCCTAAAGCCAAACTGATCGTCACCTAGCGCATTCTCAATTTTCTTTTCCATTCTTCTGTATATTATTCTTGTAAGCAGCTTCGATGCATGAGCTGTTAAGCTGATTGTGCGATAATTCTCGCACTTGTCAGCTCTTGCTGTCTTCGGAATTGTGTGGATGATGCTTTTCCGAAAGTCAGATGGTATATCGCCAGACTCATATATTCTACACACCAACGTGAATAGTCGTTTTGTTGCCACTTCCCCCAATGATTTTAGAAATTCTGATGGAATGTTATCTATCCCTTCTGCCTTATTTGACCGTAAGTCCTCCAAAGCTCTTTTAAATTCCGATTCTAATACTGGATCCCCTATCTCTTCTAAATCACTCCTGTTTCTTCTTCTATCACATCAGACAAATCTTCACCCTCATAGAGGCTTTCAATGTATTCTTTCCACCTATCTGCTCTCTCCTCTGCATTTAACAGTGGAATTCCCGTTGCACTCTTAATGTTACCACCGTTGCTTTTAATGTCACCAAAGGTTGTTTTGACTTTCCTGTATGCTGAGTCTGTCCTTCCGACAATCATAACTTTTTCGATGTCTTCACATTTTTCCTGCAGCCATTTCGTCTTAGCTTCCATGCATTTCCTATTTATTTCATTCCTCAGCGACTTGTATTTCTGTATTCCTGATTTTCCCGGAACATGTTTGTACTTCCTCCTTTCATCAATCAACTGAAGTATTTCTTCTGTTACCCATGGTTTCTTCGCAGCTACCTTCTTTGTACCTATGTTTTCCTTCCCAACTTCTGTAATGGCCCTTTTTAGAGATGTCCATTCCTCTTCAACTGTATTGCCTACTGCGCTATTCCTTATTGCTGTATCTATAGCGTTAGAGAACTTCAAACGTATCTCGTCATTCCTTAGTACTTCCGTATCCCACTTCATTGCGTATTGATTCTTCCTGACTAATGTCTTGAACTTCAGCCTACTCTTCATCACTACTATATTGTGATCTGAGTCTATATCTGCTCCTGGGTACGCCTTATAATCCAGTATCTGATTTCGGAATCTCTGTCTGACCATGATGTAATCTAATTGAAATCTTCCCGTATCTCCCGGCCTTTTCCAAGTATACCTCCTCCTCTTGTGATTCTTGAACAGGGTATTCGCTATTACTCGCTGAAACTTGATACAGAACTCAATTAGTCTTTCTCCTCTTTCATTCCTTGTCCCAAGCCCATATTCTCCTGTAACCTTTTCTTCTACTCCTTCCCCTACAACTGCATTCCAGTCGCCCATGACTATTAGATTTTCGTCCCCCCTTTACATACTGTATTACTCTTTCAATATCCTCAAACATTTTCTCTATCTGTTCATCTTCAGCTTGCGACGTCGGCATGTATACCTGAACTATCGTTGTCGGTGTTAAAATGGACCGTTTACCAATTGCGGAAAAGGCTGATATCGTGGTGATGTATGGCTATTGTGATCAAAATGCCCAACGGGCGTGTACTATGTATGCTGCTCGGCATCCTGGACGACAACATCCAAGTGTCCGGACCGTTCGCCGGATAGTTACGTTATTTAAGGAAACAGAAAGTGTTCAGCCACATGTGAAACGTCAACCACGACCTGCAACAAACGATGATGTACAAGTAGGTGCTTTAGCTGCTGTCGCGGCTAATCCGCGCAACAGTATCAGACAAATTGCGCGAGAATCGGGAATCTCAAAAACGTCGGTGTTGAGAATGCTACATCAACATCGATTGCACCCGTACCATATGTCTATGCACCAGGAATTGCATGGCGACGACTTTGAACATCGTGTACAGTTCTGCCACTGGGCACTAGAGAAATTACGGGACGGTGACGACTTTGAACGTCGTGTACGGTTCTGCCACTGGGCACAAGAGAAATTACGGGACGATGAGAGATTTTTTGCACGCGTTCTAGTTAGCGATGAAGCGTCATTCACCAACAGCGGTAACGTAACTCGGCTTAATATGCATTACTGGGCAACGGAAAATCCACGATGGCTGCGACATGTGGAACATCAGCGACCGTGGCGGGTTAATGTATGGTGCAGCATTATGGGAGGAAGGATAATTGGCCCCTATTTTATCGATGGCAATCTAAATGGTGCAATGTATGTTGATTTCCTACGTAATGTTCTACCGATGTTACTACAAGATGCTTCACTGCATGACAGAATGGCGATGTACTTCCAACATGATGGATGTCCGGCACATAGCTCGCGTGCGGTTGAAGCGGTATTGAATAGCATACTTCTTGACAGGTGGATTGGTTGTCGAAGCACCATACCATGACCCGCACGTTCACCGGATCTGACGTCCCCGGATTTCTTTCTGTGGGGAAAGTTGAAGGATATTTGCCATCGTGATCCACCGACAACGCCTGGCAACATGCGTCAGCGCATTGTCAGTGCATGTGCGAACATTAGGGAAGGCGAACTACCCGCTGTTGAGAGGAATGTCATTACACGTATTGCCAAATGCAATGAGGTTGACGGACATCATTTTCAGCATTTATTCCATTAATGTGGTATTTACAGGTAATCACGCTGTAACAGCATGCGTTCTCAGAAATTATAAGCTCACAAAGGTACATGTATCACATTGGAACAACCGAAATAAAATGTTCAAACATATCTACGCTCTGTACTTTAATTTAAAAAAACCTACCTGTTACCAACTGTTCGTCTAAAACTGAGAGCCATATGTTTGTGACTATTACAGCGCCATCTATCACAAAGCAAAAGAAGTGGCCCAACTAAAACATTCCTATTTCTTTACGTACTACACGAATATGTAATAAAAATTTTGGGTTCTTGTTTTTAAAAGAAACGCAGTTGATTTCCGTTTGACCTATGGCAGCGCCATCTAGTGGGCCAACCATAGCGCCATCTGGTTTTCCCCTTCAAGCTAGACAAGTTTCGTTCTTTGTAGTTTTTTCGTTTGACGTTTATTTTTTGAGATATTTGGCCCGGTCACGATCAATGGACCATCCTATATACAAGAAAATATACGATATTACAGTAGCATTTGTACAACTCCACCGGCGGGAAAACATTGTATAACAAAGCAAATAATTGACGCGTTTAATGACAGTTCTGGGAAACATATGTCTAGGTAACATATTTCAGTGATAAATATTGCAGTATCAGAGGTTCAAGTGATCCATCCTTACCGACGCATCCACCAGCATCTCCGCCAGCACCGCCTCCTTCCTGTTACCCAGTGCGGCTTTCGGCCAGCCTTCTCTACCGATGACTTTTTCCTTAACCTCACCCATCTCCTCTCTGAACAGCTCAATTCCCGTCGCTCCACTATCTTCCTCTCCCTCGACCTCGAAACTGCCTATGACCGTGTGTGGCATTCCGATCTCCTCTTCGAGCTCCAAACCTTCGCCCTTCCTCTTAACTACGTCCGTCTGATCGGGTCCGTTCTTTCCCAACGTCCTTCCTACGTCATCACCCATAACACGGATTCCTACACCTTCTTCCCCTCCACTGGTGTGCCCCAAGGTTCCGTCCTCTCCCCTCTTCTGTACCTTTTGTATACAGCGGACATGCTGCCGCTCTCACCCACCATCCACCTTCTCCAGTACGCCGATGACACCGCCTTCCTTGCCCTCGCCCCCACCCTGCAGCGCTCCCAACGCCTTCTCCAGTCCCATCTTGACCGATTCACCACTTGGTGCAACCATTGGTTGCTTAAGATCAATCCTTCCAAAACCCAGGCGATCATTGTAGGCAAAACCACCCCTTCCTTCCAACTCCTCGGCTTCTACGTCACCGTCTATGGCCGTCGTATCGCCCTCACCCCGCCCATAAGTACAGTGGCGTCACCCTCGACCATCGCCTATCGTGGACCCCCCACCACCGGACAATCCAAGCCAAGACACGCTCCCGACTCCGTCTCCTCAAGCTCCTTTCTGGCCGTACATGCGGTCTGGACCCCTCCACCGTTCTCCACACCTATAAATCCTCATTCACCCTATCCTCTGCTACGCCCACCCTGCCTGGATATCCGCTCCTCCTACCTTTTACAAATCCCTTCAGATCCTCGAATGCCATGCTCTTCGCCTCGCCTATCGCATCCGTCTCCCCTCCCCCACGCAGCTCCTTACGACCTTATTCCATTCCCCCACCTCCTCCTTTTCCTTGAACGGATACGGATCCTCTACACCTCCCGTAAACTCGATCCTCACACGCTCATCTCTCCCATCCTCTCCCGCCCCTGTCTACTGCTGCGCCTGTATTTCCACGTCCCACCTGCTCTCCATCTCTCCACTCTCCTTATCCTCTCCCAAGGTGGGTTCCGCCAGCTCCCCCTCGCTGATGATGCCCTCCTCCCCTCCATCTACCCCTCCTACCAACTTTGGTACTGCCCTCCGTCTTCCTATGTTTGTTCCTATGGGCACCCTCTCTCCCTTCTCTCCCCCTTCCCTCCCTCCTCCCTTTTTCCCCCCTCAACCCCCGGGGTTTCCCTACCCCCATACCTTCATTCCCCCTACCATCTTTGTGCTCTCCCCTCTCCCTCCCCCTTCTTGCCCTCTTGGCAGGTCCCCGGACTCGCACACGTTCAGTGGAAATTCGCGCGCCGGAGATCATTGCCATCAGTTTCTCGTGTGTGTGCCATCGTGTTGTGATTTAGTGTTTTTCGCCGCCACGCTCCTTCGTTCACTTGTACCGTCTAAGTCATCAGTGTTTGTGCGCAGTGCCGACAGTTTTTGGTGTTTTTTCGTCGAGTGTGAATGGCTTCGTGTTTTTTAATTTTACAACTATCTACTGTTCTTTTAACCACCAATCTGTTACTTTTCTATCTTCATTTTCTGTTTTACTGTAATACTTGTGGCTGAAGAGCGGAATAGATTTATCAGCTGCCAGACCACCTTTGTATGAGGTGAAAAATAACAATAAAGAAAAAAAAGGTTCAAGTGAGCGCGAGATAAGCCACTGCAAATGTAAACTGCTGGTACATTAATATCCGATGCAATGGCCAAAATGTAAAATGTAAGCATGCAAACTTTCATGCATTGTGTCGTGCAGGTGCCGGATGTGAGTTTGCAGGATGCAGTTCTAGGTCTGTGACACTTGGTCGGTTAGTACATGGACGATTAGCGCCGTTTGTGGATGACACTGGAGTTGTCGTCTGATGGTGTCCCAAATGTTCGCGATTGGAGAGAGATATGGTGATCGAGCAGGCCAGGGCAACATGTCGACGCTCTGTAGAGCATGTTGGATTACAACAGGCGCATGTGGGCGAGCGCTATCCTGTTGAAAACAGTCCCTGGATGCTGTTCATGATTGGCACCACAACAAGTCGAATTACCGGATCTGTAATCACGGAGCACGGGATAACCACGAGAGTGCTCCTGCTGTCACACTTCAGGCGGTAAGTGTAGGTGTGAGTCGAGTGTATCTAGCATGCAGACAGACTGGTTTCAGGACCTCAACTGGCCTCCTTCTAGCTAACCCACGGTCGTCGCTGCCATTGAGGCAGCACTAGCTTGCATCAGGGAACAGACCTCCACCCTGCCCTCAAGTGAGCTCTCCCTTGACACCACTGGAGTTGCAAATGGCGGTGGTTTTGGGTCAGTGGCACGTGCATTACAGGAACTCTGACTCGGAGCTGTCCTTGAAATAACCGATTTGTAACAGTTCGTTGCGTCACTGTGGTGCCAACTGCTGCTGAAATTCCTGCTGCAGGTCGAGTACTATGTGCCAGAGCATACGCCAAACACCCAAACACGACGGTCTTCCCTGTCGGTAGTGCCACGTGGCCGTCCGCAGCCCGGTCTTCTTGCTCAAAAATGGTTCAAATCGTTCAAATGGCTCTGAGCACTATGGGATTTAACATCTGAGGTCATCAGTCCCCTAGAGCTTAGAACTACTTAAACCTAACTAACCTAAGGACATCACACACATCCACGCCCGAGGCAGGATTCGAACTTGCGACCGTAGCGGTCGCGCGGTTCCAGACTGAAGAGCCTAGAACCGCTCGGCCACACCGTTCGGCCTCAAAAATGGTTCAGGTGGCTCTAAGGACTATGGGACTTAATATCTGAGGCCATCAGCCCCTAGAGCTTAGAACTACTTAAACCTGTCTAACCTAAGGACATCACACACATCCATGCCCGAGGCAGGATTCGAACTTGCGACCGTAGCGTTGGCGCGGTTCCAGACTGAAGCGTCTAGAACCGCTCGGCCACAGCGGCCGGCCGATCTTCTTGCGAGCACACATTCTTGTGACCACCGCTGTCATCAATCATGTACAGTTGCTACATTCATGCCAAGTCTGTCTGCAATATCGGGGATGGAATGTCCAGCTTCTCGTAGCCTTATTGCTCGACCTCGTTCCAACTCACTGAGCGTTTGATAAATGGCGTCTTTGTCACCTTAAATGCATTCTTTACTAACATCGACTCACCATACCATTTTCAAAGGTAACTAACGGTCACGACCGTTACAGCGTGTGTGTAAAGCAAACCTGATTTGTATCCTTATAGTGGCACGAAATATGAATAGACATCTTTCAGATGTAGAAACACGCCTAACAACTTACCTTTATGTCGCACAGTTCATTCGTGGTGTTGTGACTTCTTTCTCAGTCAGTGTATTTGACTGGGATATGTAAGTCTTGGTTTTGACGCAGTTGCTATGCGTCAAGATTGCTAGTGAGAATTTTCTTACGTAAATTAACATTTCAACTTTTATGGAATTATTTAATCTATTGAAATATCTGTATTTAAATAGTGATTACCAGGTGCAAACTACAATATGAAATAGATAGTGTAAGGTTATTGTTATTGTCTAAGTTTTTATATACGGTAAGTGCTTTTTCCAAATAATGACACAATGTCCGTTTGAAATTAATCCCCTTAGCACAGTTAAATACTAAATTACTATAGGCTGACATTTTCTCATTTAAATATAATTTACAACCAGTGTTTTCACTTACAATTTTGTTTTTACCCTAGTTCCCTTCTGAATTGCCCCTAAAATACAATGAAAAATATTAAAATTTCATAGATTTAGGGTGTATGATTGTAATAACGAACAAGGTATCATTTCAAGTATTTACTAACATATCTATAGGAAACGATACAGAAGATTCATAGATTTACAGGATCATAAGCTGAAGCATTGCCTTTACACACCGGCTGCTGTGGCCGAGCGGTTCTAGGCGCTTGTCTGGAACCGTGCGACTGCTACGGTCGCAGGTTCGAATCCTGCCTCGGGCATGGGTGTATGTGATGTCCTTAGGTTAGTTCGGTTTAAGTAGTTCTAAGTTCTAGGAAACTGATGACCTCAGATGTTGAGTCCCATAGTGCTTAGAGCCATTTGATCCATTTGAGCCTTTACACATTTTCACTGTATTTAGCATGCCACTCTAAAACCGAATAATTGTTTGCTAGCATTCCCAGTTTTGTATGAAGCAACCTATTAAGGATTTAGCTGTCAAGTCTATTACTTTCGCCTGTTTGTACAGTGAATGGGTGCATGAAACCTGCGCCGCTTTTATTGCTCTGTCAAAGACATCTTTCTCCTTATAGAAGAGTGCTCTCGGATGGAATGCTCTCTTTTTGTGTTACTTCATTGCTCTCTTATATTGCCACACAGCAGTCCTCGTCACCCATTTCACTATGCCTTTGTATTCTACCCTCCCAAATACTTCCTCCTTGGCTTCGCTAATGGCCGTTTTCAGTATCTCTCATTTAGTTTTCAATTGCCTTTCTTTCTCCCTATTATTTCGTTCCTCGAGAATCTCTTCTAATTTATTCATGCTTTCCTTTCATTTGGAGACTTTACATATACTGTTTCGCTTTTCCGCTACTCTTCTTATATCTGATTCCGTACTAAGAAGTGATCTCTGTGTCTGTCCGCCCCCTCTACAGCTACTAACTTCCATATACTTGATGTGTGCGGTTCATCAATAATTACGTAGTCTGTTTGGTTTCTCTTAACTCCTTCTGACATTTCTCAACTGCACTTCTTAATATCTTTCCTTGCATGCCATGTGCGTTTTATTACCCTCTCCTTTCCACTGGCGAACTCTGTCAGCCTTAGCCAGCTATCAGTACTGACTTTATGCAAGCTTTCTTTTCCTATTATGTTTCTATGTACTTCTTCTTTTCCTGTTTTTGCATTAATAACCCCAAGGATCATTTTCACATCGTTCCTTTGAACTTAGCTCATTTTCTTCTCCAGTTTGGACCAAATTGTATCCTTCTCATCTTCATTTACATCTTTCCTACGGAGATGGTTTTGATACTTATTACATTTGCCTTCGTTGAAATTTGTGTAAGAAAACCGATACCGTGATGGCCTGTATTCCCTTCATTACACATCAGTGTAATTATGTTTGCCCGATGCAATCATTCCTTGTCCTTCCCATCTATAGTGCTATTTTCACTCTACACTTATCATCTTCTCCTCTAATTTCTTGCAATTTGCCATGTCTCTCGAGTGTCCTCACATACCAGGTGGCTATCTATCCATTTTCCGTCTCATTACCCTTTTCCTTGCCGGGCCGCCATCCTGTAACCCGCATCCTTCCGAAAAAGATCCATTTTATGAAGTGGGGCCGTTAGTCGCACTCCCGACCCACAAACTAGAGGACCAGTAGTTTCTCTTGAGGTTTACTGCTACGCCTACGCCTATAGAGACCCCCCCACCCCCCCCCCCCCCTGCTCCCACTGCCCCATGTGAGACAAGATTCGTCTGTTCGTGTGGCTCCTCTGTCGCGGCCTGTTCGGACTTTGTAACCCTGTCAGTAACTATGCTACAACTGGCACAGCCTTCAACTTCGCTGGAAAACGCAAACCCTCCCGCCCAGCACTGGAGGTGCCTTCTATAGGGCTGTGTGTTGTGGGAGGGCTACACAGAGTGCAGGTCAGTATATTACTGGGATTTATGGGCCCACGTAGAACCACTTCTATAGAAGCTCTTCTCATAACATAAGGAATATGCCCTTTGGATCTGATAATTAGAAAGATGGGAACACGATACCCGCCACGAAGCGGTGACACATGCGATGTTGCTGCCCTTGTCCCGATGTATCATTATAACAGAAGTTCAATTGTCAGTTGAGTAGCTTTGCACTCAACGAAATATTTGATTTCATCTATCTTGACCGTGCTCAGGTGTCAGTTACCCAGGGTGTAAGCCACAACTAAATTTTTGAAGTCTTCTGTTAATCAACTAACCGATTTGAAGGTCGAAAGATTACGCGAGCAAAATCAGTTTCAATTTTCCTGAAAATTGTCAATAACTGAGCCTACTTCTGGAATGTGCAGCATCGTAAGTAATCTATGGTTCAAATGGCTCTGAGCACTATGGGACTCAACTGCTGTGGTCATAAGTCACCTAGAACTTAGAACTACTTAAACCTAACTAACCTAAGGACATCACACACATCCATGCCCAAGGCAGGATTCGAACATGCGACCGTAGCGGTCGTGCGGTTCCAGACTGTAGCGCCTTTAACCGCTCGGCCACTCTGGCCGGCTAAGTAATCTATGGCTGAACTGTCACATTTACGCATAATGATAGACGTTCTATTATTTTCTATAATCTACAGTAGTTGTCAATCAACACAGATAAAATAACTTTCTCTTTGATATTGTAAATAATTAATCACTGCGTGCTTCTTGAAAGAGATCCAGGACAAATACTTTTCAGTTCTTGCGGTCTTTATAGCAACGTAATAATTACACACAAGTTCGTAACAGGTCTTGAGAGCTTCTTAACAAGCATACTGATACATAATCTCATTACATGTTAGTCAATTAACACAACGATATTCATTAGTTCTTTAATTACAATATTCTTCATAAGTAATTCAACTGAGAGCAGAAATCGGCAACAATCGCCGGCACGATCTTCCTCTCTGCCGTGGCCGACAGTCTGTGGCAGTGATCGGCTTATTAACTCGGGCGGCAGTGATGAAGAAATAAGGAAACAAATTCTGAATCCAATAACGTGAAAAGTATCGTGCCACTATCTTATCTTCTCATCTGCACACACTGCGACGGTAAGAACCTTTGTGCAACCACCGTTAATTTCTGTTACATTACACACAGGAGAAGTGAGAGAGATATTACGGTGAAGTCCGAACTCCAAGGAAGAAACACCTTCGCGCATAATGCGACAACGGTAGCAGGTTCGGAATGCAGAAACAAGAGGACGACGCGTCTAGTTCTTCCTCGAAGTTTGGGAAATGCATCAAAATGAAGTACATTCTAACACAAAGGGATATGATTCATTTTCGTACCCTGCACGTGTCTGAACAAAGTCGGACATGGGCTTGACTTTAACTGCGAGTGCGGGCAAACTGAAATGCGGGCCTAAACTGTCCAGCACAATTCATCTCGTGGACGTCAGGGAATACGAAAGAGCTGATAAAAGGGATGGGACGGTACACACAATCATACAGGTCCACTATAAGTATTAGTTAAATAAAATAGCCGAGAAGATATTCTAGAGAGAACTGGAGATTAATCATCAAACACGAGAGAGGATTGACACTGATTCGCCGTAAAGAAATATCTATGTTAATCAATACAGGTACAGACTTCTGTGTTGACCAGTGTTGAGACGCTTCTGGTAGTGTGCTGATCGTTGGGTTAGTGTCAGAAGTTACAACGTCTGTGGACTTAGAATTGTCGTCCGCAACATGCTGCTGAACAGCGACCAAAGGAAAGACTGGACACCCACGTTATTGCAGCATATGTCCTTCCTAGAGTCATGGAGCCAGCTACAGAGCCAGAGCACGTACGGAGCTGATGGCACAAAGTGCCGCACGTCTCAGCGGAAACTTCTCAAGAACTGTGGAAGTTTTGAATTATTCAGGCCGGTCATACTCTTCCAGATTCTGGAAGCACGATGCTAATGCCAGAGGATATCTGGTGGTATCTATTTTGAAGTAGAGTACAGTTAAGAATTATTTAGTAATTAATGGGTAGTTACCATAATGGTGAAATTAGTAAATTTGATATATTAATAACTAGTGAATTAGCTGGAAATTATTCTCTCACTGAAAATAGTTAGCAACAGAAATTACTGAAAATAGTTACTACAGACGCTAAAAAGCTACAATCTGCTTTAGTTTCTACGCAGCTGATGTATGTAACTATAATTAAACAAAAATGTTCAGTGACACGTAAAGAGTTTCAGTTTTTAGTCGCAGTTGTATAAGAATCCGTTTCATCCATATTGCGTCCCAAGTCCAAACTGAACATAAACCAGCTACCTAATTGTAGTGTTGTTCATGGCTGTAAGTAATAGGGGACCTGCTTGATAATGTAATTCATTAGGAATTGAATGTTTAATATTAGTACACTTTAGCCTGGACACATCTCTCATGAATATACACTGAGCCCTCTTCGTTATTTTTGATGGTGCTGCGCTTCAATTTTTTTAACTATTCATTTCAGTGTGTTAAAAATTCTACTTCTCCTATGTATAGTATTAGTAAGATCACAACTTCACTGTGGATTTGTCTTCGTACCACAAGAGTCCAGTGAGTGCTCTAACGACTCTCGACCGTTCACACTGATGTTTACTTTCTACGGTGCATAACTCATAGCCAGCATTTTTTCACATGCATGACAACATGCGGCAGAAAAGTCGGGCGAGGGCGATGGTGGTACAGAGAGAGAGAGAGAGAGAGAGAGAGAGAGAGAGAGAAAGGGGGGAGGGAGAACAGAGGAAGAATACTGAAAGTGTCTAACCAAAATTGTTTCCTTTTTAATTAGTGAAAGTATCAATGATAAGATTGTTAATTATTCCACAAACCTGCATCTGACTGCGTCTGCAGACTTGTTACTTGTACTCCTCCATTTTGCCAATAGTGAAACATGTATTTGACGCAGCAGTCAAGCTTAAGAGAGTAATGCCGTTTGTTCAAAGGCATTAAGATGGTACTGAAAAATTAACTTTTGGCCCTGATGTTTACTTAATGAAATGATATCTTGCCTAGAATAATGCCAGTTGCGCATTGGCATAAAATTTGTTATTTGAAATAACCTTGCTCTGATAACTTTAGTTATACCAAATTCGATTTCAATTTGTGAACTGCACATGTGTATTGCA